>NC_044054.1:33206191-33221191 GCF_902167405.1 Gadus morhua
TTGTCCACGAGCGTGCTGTGACACTCTGGTACCAGCAGGGGGAGAAGTTTTTCACACTGGCATCGAACCAACCGGTTTTAGTTTTTGGTATTCAGGTAAACTCCTACATTTCTATTTCCTCGTTCTGTGTACAATCCGAGGTGCTATTCCGATCTCGTATACTCTGATCGGTATTACGAAGTATTTAAACGTTCCACCAGCCTAGAGTTGCACCACATTAGCCTTTTGAACTGTATTCTAAAACGGAGACGATTCAACGGCGCGAGAAGATAATGTGATTCTAAAAGGAAATCGGTTCTCTGAAATACGGGTTTAGCAGAGGACTAATCTGGTTTCTTTCTGGGCTGGCAGCCCGCTGTCGGACTGCTGACGGTGCATCCAGATGTCTTTGTTTTCCATTCGAGTCCTGCTCACTTGTGGACGGTGCTGACGATACAACGTTCAAGGTTTACTCTACGTTTTGTGTTTTTAAACGGGAACACTGTCCCATGTTTTCCTTTGTACCTCTTTGGTTCCGACGTCCCACCCTGTTGGAGGGGGGGACTGTAAATGGTGACTGTATAGTGTAAATAACGTTGAGTGGAGGCTATGGTGTGGAACCCCCCTGCCGCCCCTGGACTGGGGTTCAACTCTCAGATTGCCAAAGGGACACGCAGTCATTAAAGGCAGCATTCAGGAGCAAGGGGTCGTGAATCAAACGTCTGGCCTGAATACCTACAATCAAGTGAAGAGCAGTCCTTTGGCTGTTTGGACTTTGTAGGGAGAGCCCTGCTACTTAGCTAGCTTAGCCTCCCAGATAAGGGCTAGCCCTGGTGAGATGGGGTCAGACTTTACGAGCCCTTTGACAGACTGCTACATTCCCTGATACATCCCTCTACGATTCCTTTGATTTTAAACTGCAAATATAGTTTTTGTGTAGATAGCTAAACAAATCAGGCAAAAGCAACAGACACATGCCTGCATGTTCTGTTTTTTTTTATTAACATATCAATAAAATAATGTTTGCTAGCACATGAGCTAATGATAGGAGCTGGTCCCAAGGTGCTTGGAAACATTTTTGTCAAACAATCAAAATAGAAAACTTTTCACAATTTTGCCGCTAATCAATGTATATATTTGTTTTCGTTTATTTGACGTTCTTGTTTGGCTTTGAATACAGAATCTGCTTTATAAATGGTTAAATCTTTGATCTGTGTGAAGAATCTGTGCTGCCGTCACTGTAACACAACATATGTCTGTAGCGTTTCTCATTCTGCTTACAAACGTATTTAAATCGAGTTCCTTCGCCGTTTTATACCTCTTTACGTTCCCAGTCCGATCTTTTCGGACGACAAAGAAAATGAAAGAAAGAATTGTAGATTGTGACTTTATTTATCCTGTATATGGTTGTTTTCTTAAATATATTTATTGCGATGGTACTTCATTGACTTTGGGGCTACACAGTGATAAACAAGACACCCGTGATGCACTGTGGGTAGTGGGGGGAAGGGGAGGGGGTGCTGGATGCTGTTCTTGGTGCTAGACTGCAGCGTGATCCACCGAGGAGACGGTGCTAAGTGGACCGCTACGCTCCACCGGTGGCCAAAGGGTTCTTCGTAGGTTGAATCCGGGAAAATGAATATGGTGACTATATATGACATTGGTTTAAATCCCTGATCCAATCCAGAAAGGCTTGAATCCTTCACTTGACCGCAGGGAAGGTATCTTAAATTGTAATGTATATTAAACTAACGTTAGTCAAATGCATTTCTCGGTTAGGGTTAGGGTTAGTGTTAGTGTTAGGAGTCAGTGTACGAGTTTGACTGACAGGCTGCCAGTCCAATCCTAGCGTTTGAGACGGGACATTTTTTCCGGATTCCGCCTACGAAAAACAGTCGCCTAGCGGTGGACGCTCTGAACACTGTTACAGATGACCCCGGTGGACGTTATTGAACTTGTTATTAACGTTGTTATAGTTACCATCACTCCAGGATCGCAGATCGTTGGCGGCCTTTTACTTGGTGTTTCCGTCGCGGTCGTACGATCTCTCACGGTGAGCCGTCTTTGTTTTACGGTGAACTGGAACCACGGTTGTCAACAGACTCTGGGAACAGACTGCACTGAGACTCTAACGTTGTGTTGTTATCGATCTATCTGGTCCACGTGTTGATCAGCGGTGTGTTCCCCTCTCGACCTGTTTGTATTTATTTTGCACTGATCTGAAGGTTAACTCGTCAACAACAACAACACCACCGGGCCGGACCTGTCTTAAGACCTCTGTGATTTTCTGTGACATACTGTTGTTGTTTAAAAGAAATAAACCTGTTTTGATAAATTCTTTACCAACCGTTACTTGTCGTCATTTCAACTGGTTCCCTCATATGTCACTTAATGGTTATTATCAAAAGCAATCCCAGTTAACCCTAACCCTAACCATATAAGAAAAAATCTTTCAGCATAAAAACAGAACTTTAAAAATGTATACTTTCATTTCATTCAACTTTTATGTGGCTACAATTAATCAGGAGCTTCCTGTCCACCTGGGTAGAGAAGCAGATGATATCGGACATTGTGTCCACATTTGACTCTCTCAATCAAAGTCTGGTTCTTAGGCGTTGAGGCGGTAATACACACCGACCCACCAGACTCTAGAGGGGCGGCGTTCTGGAGATAAAATAACACATTTATCTTCCATTTGCTCTCCTTTCTGCTCCGTTTCTCTCCCCCCTCTCTCTCTCTCTCTCCCTCACTCTCAATCTCTCTCTCTCTTTCTCTCTCTCTCTCTCTCTCTCCCTCTCTCTCTCTCTCTCTCTCTCTCTCCCCCCCTCCTTCTCTCTCTCCCTCCCCCCCGCTCTCTCTCTCTCTCTCCCTCTCTCTCTCTCTCCCTCTCTCTCTCTCCCCCTCCCACATCTCTCTCTCTCCCCCCTCCTCTCTCACCCCTCCTCTCTCTCTCCCCTCTCTCTCCCCCCCTCCTCTCTCCCCTCTCTCTCCCTCTCTCCCTCTCACCCTCCTTCTCTCTCTCCCTCCCCCCCTCTCTCTCTCCCTCTCCCCCCTCCCACATCTCTCTCTCTCTCCCCCCTCCTCTCTCCCCCTCCTCTCTCCCACATCTCTCTCTCTCTCCCCCCTCCTCTCTCCCTCCTCTCTCTCTCTATCCCCCCTCTCCTCTCCCTCCCCCCTCTCCCTCTCTCCCTCTCTCTCTCTCCCCCTCTCTCCCTCTCTCTCCCCTCTCTCTCTCTCTATCTCTCTCCCCCCTCTCTCTCTCTCTCTCCCCCCTCTCCCTCTCTCTCTCTCCCCCCTCTCCCTCTCTCTCTCTCCCCCCTCTCTCTCTCTCTCCCCCCTCCCCTCCCTCCTCCATTGTCCCTCCACTAACCTGTGGCTCCTAGCGGCTGTGCGGTAACGAGCCGACCAGATGTTAGTCTCCAGATGATCGGATGGTCGGGGCTCCTCTCTGGTCCATCAGGGGCGTCTGGTCTGCAGCTGGGACCGTCCGTCACCTGGTTCCCTCCAGCAATCTGTGGGAAGCTCTGCAGCCCTGCGTGCACGTGCACTCCATGAGCGTGCACGGGCCAGAACAGAAGTGAAACATGTTTTAATATATGTCGTAAAAGTTAAAATACAAATGGTGCTTTCATTAAATTCTCCTTTTATTGTGGCGGTCGTCGATAATATCAGCCCCTTCCTGTCCACTTGATAACCTTTCCACATCTTTCTTCGGTTATTGTCCGGCTGAATCTCTGACGTCGCTCCCAGAGTCACCTCTCTGCAGTCTCAGCGGGTTACAGGGCGTCCATGTTGGACCTTCTCCATGACTCTGCTCACACGGCGCTACAACTCTAACCGTCCTTCACCTCAATCTATTCTTATCTGTGTTTTACTATTTCCCACCAGAGGTTTCTAAAGCACATGAGAATGTAAAAACAGTTTTGGGGGCGGGGCCGTCTCATCTGGGCCCAACAGGATATCCTGCTTCCAAGGACAGGAAGAAGCTCCTTCCTCCGCCAGCCGACAAACTCTGACCGACAAAACGCTGGCATGGCTCCGGTCCGATCAGCCCTGTGGAAACCCTGACTCTGACTCACCTCTGCACTTCTTACTTTACCTACATCACTGCATGTTACCCTCTGAATGTTATCCAGTACCTACATCTATACATGTTATCCTCTTATGTTATCTGGTACCCACATCACTACATGTTATCCTCTTATGTTATCTGGTACCCACATCACTACATGTTATCCTCTTATGTTATCTGGTACCCACATCACTACATGTTATCCTCTTATGTTATCTGGTACCCACATCACTACATGTTATCCTCTTATGTTATCTGGTACCCACATCACTACATGTTATCCTCTTATGTTATCTGGTACCCACATCACTACATGGTACCCTCTGAATGTTATCCAGTACCTAACGTCACTACATGGTACCCTCTGAATGTTATCCAGTACCTAACGTCACTACATGGTACCCTCTGAATGTTATCCAGTACCTAACGTCACTACATGGTACCCTCTGAATGTTATCCAGTACCTAACGTCACTACATGGTACCCTCTGAATGTTATCCAGTACCTAACGTCACTACATGGTACCCTCTGAATGTTATCCAGTACCTAACGTCACTACATGGTACCCTCTGAATGTAAACCCTAACCCTTCTCTACCCTAAATCAAGCACCCCAGTGATGAGCACTTGAAAAGTGGATCACAATGTTACGAAAATCACAAAAAAAAAAAATACTACATCTAACTAACCCATGAACCAAACCCTTACCCCAAAACCAAACAATAAATCTCAAAACGAAACCCTGAAACCCTAAGAGGTGACCTGTACCATAAAACCAAACCCCAACACTTCAACCCTAACCCTGACTCTAGAACTCAAAACCAAACCCTAAAACCAAACCCAATGGAAACCCCTCTGCCTAGAATCTAACATCGCCCCCTAAAACCCAACCCATAAAACTCTCTAAACCCAACCCATAAAACTCCCTAAACCCAACCCTCGAACTGAAATCCTCAGACCCCATCAATAAGAACCTGTACCCTAACCCTAAAACTGAAATCAAACCCCAAAACCAAAACCAGAGAAACCCCTAACCCCAACCCTAGAACCAGAAATCAAACCCTAAAACCTGACCCAGAGAAACCCCTAAACTGTACCCCAACCCTAGAACTGAAATCAATCCTTCAAACCCAGACAATTGGACCCCAAACTCTAAAACCACAAACTAGAACCTAAACGCATACTCTGGAGTCTAACACAAATATGACCCCTAACCTTTGAATCAGACCTAAAACTTAACCCAGTTACCACTGTGAGCTGCCTGCCTTTACCGACCTATCAACCAAACCCTCATCCACTCATCCAACTCTTCTATGGGATAAGTTCCATGAGCCCAGTTCTCCTCAACAATTTAATATTATAACATAATAATATAATGATATCCTCTAAAATACTAAGCATGCCACTGAATCCTGACTGACATTAAACTAGAGCCTGGAGGCTGTCTCCCATATCTTAACAAGACTTCAAAACGTTCACACAGAAATGTGAGATTAATTAGTTTGGTGCTCAGTCCTGTTCTGTCATCAGAGTCCAGAGAGAACGATCTGCCCCCTCCCCCCCCCCCCCCCCCCCTCCTCCACCCGACCTAAACACATAAACACAGACACCCCAACGGGACTGCGGAGAAATGCAAGAACATTTCAAAATACTAATTTCTCTCTTTGAACTGCAGTCTTATCAGCCCTGTAATGCCCTCTCCCTCCCTCCCTCCCCCCCTCTCTCTCTCTCTCTCTCTCTCTCTCTCTCTCTCTCTCTCTCTCTCTCCCTCCCTCTCTCCCCCCCTCTCTCTCTCTCTCTCTCTCCCTCCCTCCCTCCCTCCCCCCCCCCTCTCTCTCTCTCTCTCTCTCTCTCTCTCTCTCTCTCTCTCTCTCTCTCTCTCTCTCTCTGTCGCTCTCTCTCTCTCTCTCTCTCTCTCTCTCTCTCTCTCTCTCTCTCTCTCTCTCTCTCTCTCTCTCTCTCTCTCTGTCGCTCTGTCGCTCTCGCTCTCTCTATCTCTCTCTCTCTCTCTCTCTCTCTCTCTCTCTCTCTGTCTCTCTCTCTCTCTCTCTCTCTCCCCTGTTGTCCACATTTCCTCCAACTCTGCTTCTCCTCAAAGGTTCAAAGGTTGAATTTCTGTCAGTAAAACTCTGAAACACAAATCTCCTCACCCCTCGCCTTGCCCTCTCTCCTCCTCCCCCCTCCCCCCCTCCTCTCCCCTCACTCTCCCCCGCGTCTCCCAGCGGGGTAGCGCTGGGGAACACCGTATCACTCGCTCACACTCCCTCCCGTTCTCACTTTAATTAACTACACACTCTTGGGCGTCAAACCCGCAATTTTCACGCCATTTTGGGTCGGATCCCATCGTGGATCAGATCCCACCATGGATCAGATCCCATCCTGGATCAGATCCCATCCCGGATCAGATCCCACCATGGATCAGATCCCATCCTGGATCAGATCCCATCCCGGATCAGATCCCACCATGGATCAGATCCCATCCCGGATCAGATCCCATCCCGGATCAGATCCCATCCCGGATCAGATCCCATCCTGGGTCGAATCCCCATTTGGGTCGGAACCCGTCTCTGCGTTGAGTCGGTGGCTTCAGGCGGGGAGAGCACTGCCGAATGAGGTGGTGGTCCACCAATCTATCCAAATAAACACTACTCCCTCCCTCCCTCCCTCCCTCCCCCCCTCCCCCTCCCCTCCCCCTCTCCTCCCCCAGCCACGCCGGCCTTTCCTCTGGGTCTGAGGGGGTTATCACAAGCCTCCCCCTCACTCCCTCTGACTCCCCCCTGCAGAAACACCAGCTTGCGCCCAGTGTGTTTCACATTAGCACCACCGCTACAGGAACCACCACACGCACACACACACACACACACACACAAACACAGACGCACGCGCACACACACACACACACACACACACACACACACACACACACACACACACACACACACACACACACACACACACACACACAGACGCACACACACTCACATGCCTATAGCCCCTGTCTTCATCATATGTGGGAGAGAGGCTGAGAGCAACAAGGAGGAGAGAAGCAGAGCAGCGACCGGAGAACCACTGAACTCCTGGAAGCCTTCAGAGCAGCGACAACGGCACAATAAAAGACTTTCTTTCATTAATTCACATTTCTTTTTGTAAATCTTTAGTTTATACATCTGAGGAGAAAAGCTACCTTTTCAACGCTGGGCAGCGACGGCTTTCTGAAGATATTTTTATTTTGTTTTTGTTAATCCAAGACTACGGAGGAAATATTTGTTTTGGTTTTTCTGAAGCGGTTTCCGTCATTCTGCTACTGAGGAGTCCGAACTTTACAGTAAGTAAGAAATCAACTCTAAATCAACGTTATAATACCGTAATCTGAAGCTTCATCACATTAAGAAGAAAAACACATGTTCCAGGTCATTATGAATTGATTGTTTTTACGTTTAGAAATGACATGACAGAAATGAATGAATAAGGGGATCAGACTAGATCACAGAGAGTATAATCAATGTTTTCTTCATTGACATTGAGCTGTTTTTGAAAAAATTATAAGCCAAAGCCATTATATTATTATAATTATATTATAGTATTTAACAGAATAAAGATTGGGTTTTGGCCTGATGTTTTTATTTTGTTGTTGTTTATTGACCTGAAAAGGTCTCCAAATCATAAAGCCTTAGTATAAATGTGTTTCATGTATTATAACTGTAATGTTTCTCATTCATAATTTAGTTTTTACTAAATCAAAACTCGTTTTTCAGTCCAGGTGAGTAATTCATGTCAATGTCTTTGTCTGGGTGAGACTTCAGCATTCCTACTCGCCGCAGTGGCCGGGCGGTCGTGAGCGGGGGGGCGGGGTTAGTGGGCGGGGTTAGTGGGCGTGGTGAGTCGACGGGGGTTAGTGGACGGGTTAGTGGACTGGGTTGGTGGGAGGGGTTGGTGGGGATTCCTTGCAGCCGATGATTGACAGCAGAGCAGGAAAGGCTGAGTTTAAACGCGTAGCTGGGCTGACTTCTTGGCAGGCTCACGGTAATTTGAACACCCAAGGACGGGGGGGGGGGGGGGGGTGCACACAAAGTCTGCTTCAATATTTAGAATAATCTAAAGCACATGTGAGTCTCCGAAAAAAAAAAACTATGCTTTTCATACAAGGCTGAGAAATGTGCGCACTTTATTAAAGAGGAGGGGAAAACGAGTCGTTTTGCGCATCATATACCTTCAGCGGAGCGGTTAAATGGAAACAAATTCCAAGGTTATAAAAGCGAGAACTGGCGGATCTCGATGTGAAAACATTCTGTTCACACTTTGCGCGCCGGGAGGAATGTGTCACGGTGCAGGTCGCGGGGTATTGTTCTGGCGTCTGGTTACCCGACCGGCCGAGGTGGGGTCGGCCCGGCCGCTTCCTTCCACTGAGAGCTGTTGTGCGTGTTGGCGCTCAGACCCGCCGCTGTTTACGGCGACGCGCTGTCGTCTCCCCCGCCGTTAGACCAGGGAAAGACAGATAGAGAGTTAGGGAAGTGTGGAAGGATGAGAGATAGATCAGAGAAAGAAAGAAAGAAAGAAAGAAAGAAAGAAAGAAAGAAAGAAAGAAAGAAAGAAAGAAAGAAAGAAAGAAAGAAAGAAAGAAAGAAAGAAAGAAAGAAAGAAAGAAAGAAAGGAAGAATAATGAGAGAGAACACTCAAGTAGAAAGAAAGAATGAAAGAACGTAAAAAGAAGGAAAGACTTATAAAAAGTAATCCTAAAAATAGAACAATACTACAGACAGACAGACAGATCCTTAGACCAATGGAGAGACTGGCAGAGAGAGAGAGAGAGAGAGAGAGAGAGAGAGAGAGAGAGAGAGAGAGAGAGAGAGAGAGAGAGAGAGAGAGAGAGAGAGAGAGAGAGAGAGAGAGAGAGAGAGACAGAGACAGAGAGATGGAGGATGATGAATTAAATACTGACGTCAGTGAGGATGGTGATGATGATGAGGATGGTGATGATGATGATGAGGATGGTGATGATGATGATGATGATGATGGTGAGGATGATGATGATGATGATGATGATGATGATGATGGTGATGATGATGATAATGGTGATGATGATGATGATGATGATCATGATGATGATGACAAAGAGGACGCTGACCTCCCCCCCCCCCCCCCCCCCCCCCCCTTCAGGAGGATGAGTGTGTCCGGGAACGGCACCATGGAGAAGCCCACGGTTTCGGAGCCCCCTCGCTCCGAGCCGGGCTCCCCCACCAACACCCTGGGGGGGTCGGGGGTGGTGGTGCCCCCGCCCTACTCCCGGGGGGGCGCTGAGGGGGAGGGGCTGGAGCTGCGGGGGTCCCTGGACTGCTGGGCGTGCTCCGTGCTGGTCACCGCCCAGAACCTGCTGGTCGCCGTGGTGAACGGCGGTCTGGCCGCGCTCGTGTTCGGGACCATCCTCACGCCCTCGCTGGTCATGGTGGTGTTCGGCTTCCTGTGCCACTCCACCGTGAGTACGCACACACGCATACCCGTGCACGCACGTGCGCACGCACACGCATGCACGCACACACGCAGACAGACAGACAGACAGACAGACAGACAGACAGACAGACAGACTGGCAGACAGGCAGGCAGGCAGGCAGGCAGGCAGGTACACACACACCCACACACACACACACACACAACCACACACACACACACACACACACACACACACACACACACACACACATACACAGCCATGCACACACTAATGCACACGCCGGCCGTACACACACACACACACACACACAAATGCACGCACGTTCGCACAAACAAGCGTGCAAAATTGGGGGTTATTTTAGAACAAGAATGAGAGCGAGAGAGAGAGAAAGGGAGAGAGAGAGAGAGAGAGAGAGAGAGAGAGAGAGAGAGAGAGAGAGAGAGAGAGAGAGAGAGAGAGAGAGAGAGAGAGAATAGGCCGGATGTGTTTGGCCACTCAGGTACTTTTCCATCTAAGGATGTGACACTTGTTTGTGTTGTTGTGTGCGTACACAACTTGTGTGTACATGTGTGTGTCCCTTCCTGTACTTATGAGTGTATGTATGAGTGTACGACAGTCACTCCCCCCACACCCTCGTCTCTGTGGTCGTCTTGTGGTTATAAAGTTAGTCTGATCAGTTCACCATGAGGGCACCAGCTTCTGCTCCAGGAGTAGATATCAATAGATTCAACATTAGAGGGGTCTAACTTAGTAGATATCAATAGATTCAACATTAGAGGGGTCTAACTTAGTAGATATCAATAGATTCAACACTAGAGGGGTCTAACTTAGTATATATCAATAGATTCAACACTAGAGGGATCTAACTTAGTAGATATCAATAGATTCAACATTAGAGGGGTCTAATTTAGTAGATATCAATCGATTCAACATTAGAGGGTCTAGCCCAAAATAAAGTATACATCTCAATGACATCATCTAGAAGTGTCTATGCTTTACAACATATGTTGTTTAATAATGTGAGATTATATCATGTTCATCTATCATAGACACGTGTGTGATGTCACATACATATATGTTAAAGATGAAAAGATACTAGGACTTCATATCAGCAAGACTCTCCTCCATACTGTCACTACGGGCCATCAAGATCTACATCATATCAGTTCATGATCTACATCATATTAGTTCATGATGTACATCATATTAGTTCATGATCTACATCATATCAGATCATGATCTACATCATATCAGATCATGATCTACATCATATCAGTTCATGATCTACATCATATTAGTTCATGATCTACATCATATCAGATCATGATCTACATCATATCAGATCATGATCTACATCATATCAGATCATGATCTACATCATATCAGATCATGATCTACATCATATCAGATCATGATCTACATCATATTAGTTCATGATCTACATCATATTAGTTCATGATCATTCTACATCATATCAGATCATGATCTACATCATATCAGATCATGATCTACATCATATCAGATCATGATCTACATCATATCAGTTCATGATCTACATCATATCAGTTCATGATCTACATCATATCAGTTCATGATCTACATCATATCAGATCATGATCTACATCATATCAGATCATGATCTACATCATATCAGTTCATGATCTACATCATATCAGATCATGATCTACATCATATCAGATCATGATCTACATCATATCAGTTCATGATCTACATCATATCAGATCATGATCTACATCATATCAGATCATGATCTACATCATATCTTAGTAAGACCTCCACCCAGCTCTGGTCCTCACCCTGACCCCTGTCCCGTCCCGGTCCTGGTCCTCACCCTGTCCCCCGTCCCGCCCTGGTCCTCACCCTGTCCCCTGTCCTCCGTCCCGGTCCTGGTCCTCACCCTGTCCCCTGTCCCGTCCCGGTCCTGGTCCTCACCCTGTCCCCTGTCCCGTCCCGGTCCTGGTCCTCACCCTGTCCCCTGTCCCCCGTCCCGTCCCGTCCAGGTCCCGGTCCTGGTCCTCACCCTGACCCCTGTCCCATCCCGGTCCTGGTCCTCACCCTGTCCCCCGTCCCGTCCTGGTCCCGGTCCGTCCTCACCCTGTCCCCCGTCCCGTCCCGGTCCTGGTCCTCACCCTGTCCCCTGTCCCGGTCCTGGTCCTCACCCTGTCCCCTGTCCCCCGTCCCGTCCCGTCCAGGTCCCGGTCCTGGTCCTCACCCTGTCCCCTGTCCCCCGTCCCGTCCCGTCCAGGTCCCGGTCCTGGTCCTCACCCTGTCCCCCGTCCCGTCCCGTCCCGGTCCTGGTCCTCACCCTGTCCCCTGTCCCGTCCCGGTCCTGGTCCTCACCCTGTCCCCTGTCCCGTCCCGTCCCGGTCCCGGTCCGTCCTCACCCTGTCCCCTGTCCCCTGTCCCGTCCCGTCCTGGTCCCGGTCCTGGTCCTCACCCTGTCCCCTGTCCCCTGTCCCGTCCCGGTCCTGGTCCTCACCCTGTCCCCTGTCCCCCGTCCCGTCCCGTCCAGGTCCCGGTCCTGGTCCTCACCCTGACCCCTGTCCCATCCCGGTCCTGGTCCTCACCCTGTCCCCCGTCCCGTCCTGGTCCCGGTCCTGGTCCTCACCCTGTCCCCCGTCCCGTCCCGTCCAGGTCCAGCCCCACGGGACCTCGCTGTACTGCTCCGACCTGCTGGAGGACGGGGGCTGCGTGGCCCTGCTGGTGGTGGGCTTCCTGCTGCTGCCCCCCCTGCTGGTGCTGGCCCTGGCCGCCTACTGCCGGCTGGCCCGCCACCTGCAGCTGGGCCTCTGCTTCGTGCCCTACAGCCGCGCCGTCTACAAGAACCTGCCCGCCGCCCGGCACCGCGGCCCGGGGGCCCGCGGCTGCTGCGGGGGGGGGCCCCCGGGGGCCGTGGGGGACCGGGAGGGGAAGGGGAGCGTCTGGGTGTGAGGGGGAGGGAGGGGGGAGGGGGGAGGGGGGAGGGGAAGGGGAGCGTCTGGGTGTGAGGGGGAGGGAGGGGGGAGGGGGGAGGGGAAGGGGAGCGTCTGGGTGTGAGGGGGAGGGAGGGGGGAGGGGGGAGGGGAAGGGGAGCGTCTGGGTGTGAGGGGGAGGGAGGGGGGAGGGGAAGGGGAGCGTCTGGGTATGAGGGGGAGGGAGGGGAGGAGGGGGAGGAAGGGGGGAGAGAGGAAAGAGAAGTGTAAAGGAGAGGAGGTGAGGGAGGAGGAGGTGAGGGAAGGAGACGGGAGGGGAGGGAGTCCGTTCATAAAGCCGTTGGTCTGGGCGACAACCGATCGGAGAGAAGATGTCCTAGAAGAGGACACTTTGAAGTGCCTTTGCTGCGCCAGACCCCAGCCACTGTATAGCTCATTGTAATTAATCATCTGATAATAATTGCTGTGACATATTAGACGGGGGCCTCATGTTGACTCGATCCAGATGTGTTTTTACAAACCTTTTTAATAAAATTCTGCCATGTATTCACAGCTGTGTCTCATGTTTGGACAGAAAATAAAGTCTTCCACCACGGCTACGAGCCTATTGGATTACAGAGAGAGAGAGAGAGAGAGAGAGGGGTGGGGGAGGGGGAGGAGAGGGGGGAGAGAGGTGAGGGGGAGGGAGAGATGAGGGGGAGGGATGGAGAAAGAGAGGAGAGGGGGAAAGAGATGAGGGTGAGAGAGGTGAGGGGGGGGGGGGGAGGAGGGGAGAGAGGGATGAGAGGGAGAGAGGGGGAGAGAGAGGTGAGGCCGAGAAAGAGGTGAGGGGGAGAGAGACGGGGAGAGAGAGGGGGGGGGGAGAGAGAGGTGAGGGGAAAAGCGAGGCAGAGAGTGAGAGAATGAAGGAAAGAGAGTGAGAGAGAGTTGTGACATCATCAGTGCCTTTTATGTGTGTCGTTTTTTTCCTTCCAGCCGTGTCATCGTAATAAGGCTGTGGAACTCGGTGGTGACGTAACTTGTTTTTGGTTATGATGTAAATTACGCAGAATGGGACACATGTCAGCTAGAGACTGTGAGGAAATGAAACATGAAATGAATAGCAACTACATAAGCATACGTAAAATAATTCATGATAGCTGGAACGGATCTCATTTGCAGGACACTGCAGTCCAGTCTCCAAAGAATGAATGCAAGAAGAGCAAATAATGATATTACGTGCACCGTGTCCGTGAAGTGTATATCTCTTCGAGAAGGCACTGGAAGTAGATAAAGCGTTGTGATATTCCCCGTGACCACCAGAGGGAGACAGAGATCGCTGAACAGCGAGTCAGCGCGCTACGAACACATGGTCCTGATTAGCGGTAACAAACTGTTTCGACAGTTAAAATAACGACTTATAAATCCTTTATTTATACATAAATTACAATTTAAAGTCAGGAATGTGTCTTACGTAAGACAAAGTGGTATATTCCACTGCGGTGAAGGGAAAACTGTTGGTTTGCCACAAACACATCTTATTGCTAGAATACAGTTTCCGTTTGTTGGTACGATCCCTGGATTTCGATGTTGTGAAATGTGGTGGTGGTGTGGGGGTCTCAGTCCTTCAAAGGTTTTGGGGTCACCAGGGCCTGGCTGTGGGTGGTGTAGGCCTGGTAGGGTTAACAGGGCGGTGGGTTGCGTAGATTGAGTGTAGCCCTGGTGGGTGGTGTAGGCCTAGTGGGTGGTGTAAGCGTTTGTGGCTGGTGTAGGCCTATTGGGTGGTGTAGGCCTGGTGGGTGGTATAGGCCTGGTGGGTGGTGTTCTCCTATTGGGTGGTGAAGGCCTGGTGGGTGGTGTAGGCCTGGTGGGTGGTGTTGTCCTGGAGGGTGGTTAGGCCTAGTGGGTGGTGTAGTTTTAGTGGCCTGGTTAACAGGGCTGCTTGCCCAGGCTGGTCGGCAGGTTGTGGGTGGTGTAGGCCTGGTTAACAGGGCTGCTTGCCCAGGCTGGTCGGCAGGTTGTGGTTGGTGTAGGCCTGGTTAACAGGGCTGCTTGCCCAGGCTGGTCGGCAGGTTGTGGGTGGTGTAGTCTTGGTGGCCTGGTTAACAGGGCTGCTTGCCCAGGCTGGTCGGCAGGTTGTGGGTGGTGTAGGCCTGGTTAACAGGGCTGCTTGCCCAGGCTGGTCGGCAGGTTGTGGGTGGTGTAGGCCTGGTTAACAGGGCTGCTTGCCCAGGCTGGTCAGCAGCTTGCCGTGGGGGGTCTTGTAGAGGGCGGTGAAGGCCCCGTGGCTCAGCGTGCCACGGCCGTCCTCATCGACCCCGCCCATCAGGATGTAGTCCGCCCCTGAGGGAGAACGAGTGTTAGCTCACACAGCCCGGGGTCCAGCGAGGCTCAAAGGCCTCCCAGCATGTTAGCATAGCATCCTGGTGTGTACACACAGCCTCCCAGCATGTTAGCATAGCATCCTGGTGTGTAAGCAAAGCCTCCTAGCATGTTAGCATAGCATCCTGGTGTGTAAACAAAGCATTCCGGCCTGTTAGCATAGCCTCCTGGAGTGTAAACATAGCCTCCTAGCATGTTAGCATAGCA
>NC_044054.1:33226191-33313691 GCF_902167405.1 Gadus morhua
GGCGCGATGCCGCTGAAGTAGGCCACGAAGCCGCGGCCCTGGTTCCCGTCGTCGGAGACCATGTCCAGCATCAGGGTGTTGCTGGTGGAGATCAGCGCGCCGGGCCGGAACGTTCCACAGAAGCGCCCCAGCTTCTGCTTCATGTTGGAGTGGCCGTTGTACGCGTCCAGGTAGTCATAGCGACAGAGCGAGTCCGCCTCCAGGTCCATCACACGGAACGTCAGCATGACCACGTTGCCTTCGGGGACCTGGCAGTTGTAACAATTTACATTTTTTACATTTTAGGGGATTCTGCTGAAGCTTTTATCCAGAGCGACTTACAAGTTTCGCTCACACACTCACACACCAGGTAGAGACACCCCAGGCGACACCCAGCCCGTCAGGAGCCTTCAGGGGGAGGCGTCTCGCTCAGGGACACATCAACAACCACAAAGCTAGGAGGAGCCGGGGATCGGACTAGCAACCTTTCGGTTACAAGTCAACCCTCACTACCTGCTAGGCTAAAGTGACGTCCTGCACGCCGGAGAGCAGACAGAGAGCTGGACCCCAGGGGGGGGACCCACCGTGATGCGCCAGGTGCACTTGCTGTTGGGTTTGTAGTAGCTGGGGAAGTCCTCACTGCCTACGAAGCCGGAGTCGGACACCAGGTCACCGCCGCACTGGAAGACCGGCCTGGAGACGGGAGGTCCCGGGGTCAGAGGACGACAGACACCGTCAGCACACCCCGGGTAGAGCGGCGTTAGCTTGAGGTTGGGTTCTGCTAGGTTGGGTTTTTGTGGTACCGGTTGAAGACCCAACAACAAATAGCTTAGCAATAGAAAATATAGATAATCTCCAGACCCATGTATATCTTTATAAATCCCTAAAACTAAAGTTTAATTTAAAGTGTGTTCATAATCCATGAGAAGGAACCTAAAGGAGGGATGGTTGCGATCCATAAATGTAATCCATTACTTTAATACGCAAATGTGATATATATTACTTTAATATTCAAAGGAAATATACTAATTTAAACTTTCTTTGTGAGGATGAGGTGATATTGTGATATATGAATAATAACCCTCTTGCTGGGTAAGGTAGGATATAGTTGACGTGATGATCTGTTATAACTCTGATATGATCTGTTTCATCAGTATTACTACACTCCCCTGGGCATTTGCACGTTTTGAGATAGGCCTACATTCCTGCCGTCACAAATAACTAATAACTAAATCACCGGAATGACTTGAAGAATTCTAGGAATATTGCAACACTCAGCAGAAAGTAATCTACTATACTTCACAAGAGCGTTTCTTGGAAGCCACAGGAGATGGACGAGTGGAATTACTGGAACTTTCCACAGCCTCTGGTCTGGCTAACTTCAGACACATCATTAGCATCACTCGGTCTTCCAACGTGGGTCAAAATAGCCTCAAATATCCAACAGTAAGCTGCATTCCTCCAATATTACCTCATAGACGTCACGCCGTTTCATGCGGTAATGAGACAACAAAACACTAAGACTTGTTTACTCTGAGTCCCGAAGGACAGGAAACAGACTATTGAAAGAAACAGATCGCTCGCCAAAAACATCCCCTCAGTGTAAACAAAACAGTAAGTCTTGTTTACTCTGTGTCTCAAGACGGCCCCATGGGCAGGAAACAGACTATTGAAAGAAACTGATCGCTCGCCAAAATCCTCCCTCAGATATTTTATGTCAGCATAAACGCTGCTCTCCAATCTGAGGCTGGGGGCTAAAGCAGGACGGGGTTCAGAGTTAGGTTCTAGTATCTCACTGGATTAGAAAGCTTGTGTTGCAATACTTCCAGTGTCTTATCTCTACATCTACTGAGGTATTTATGGTGTTGTGGGAGATGATCTTAACGTATCATTAGACCCACTGTCGGCTTCAGCAGGACAGAGAGCCGAAAAGCAGTAAATCAGAGGCTGTGGTTCAGACAACTGAAGCTGCGAGCGTCTCTGCAGACCAAAGCAGCAGAAAGGGAGAAATGCACTTGGCCCGTTCAGGCTTCAAGGAAATCGGTCACGAAGCACGATTTGAAGAATCTTTGCTGCTCGTCCAATATTGATCTCCGGCTCGTTACAGTTGTTGATGTAGAAAGGTTGGGAGCGATCAGAAAGCTCTGGAACAAATCCGAACTTCCTGAATGCGTGCCATATCTGAGGCACATGAAATCCTTCAGCGTAAACGTTCAAACAAACGTTTCTTTCCTAGAAAAATACTTCTCAACCAGAGTAAAGAATAAATAATTATAATCTTCAGGGCTGGCTGTGTGGGACGCGACTCTTTGAGCCAGGAAAACAGACCCCACAGGCAGAATAACATCTGGAAACATCTGGGTCAACTCTGAGTCACGGCAGCTAGAGCCTGACTCGCTCAGCGGGTCCAACAACAACAGCAGGAGGCAGCGACCACACCACGGACCAGGGGGACAGACAGACAGACAGACACACAGACACACAGACAGACAGACAGACGGACACGAAGACACACAGACACGCAGACACACAGACGGACACAAAGACATGCAGACACTTAAACACAGAGGATGTGAGTGGGTTTGTTAGTGTGTGTTTGTTTGGTTGTGTGTGTATGTGTGTGGTGTGTTAGTTTGTGTGTGTGTGTGTGTGTGTGTGTGTGTGTGTGTGTGTGTGTGTGTGTGTGTGTGTGTGTGTGTGTGTGTGTGTGTGTGTGGTGTTTAGTTGTTCTGTGTGTGTGTGGTGTGTATTTGTGTGTGTGTTGGAGGATGGTGGTCTTTGGTCTTCATCGTTATCGTCTGATGCCATGATACGTTTATTCAATCTTCTTCACTATTTATCACCTAGCAGAACAAATCCCACATAGCGTCTACAGCAGCTGTCCTTTGAGGTACGTGCCACTATGAGCAGGTAGGGGCTAGGGTTAAGGGTAAGGGTTAGGGGGAGGGGATAGGAAGAGGGTTAGGGTGAGGGTTAGGGGCTAGGGTTAAGGGTTAGGGTTAGGGGGAGGGGATAGTAAGAGGGCTAGGGTGAGGGTGAGGGTTAGGGGTTAAGATAATAATAATAATAATAAATGAAATTTATATAGCGCTTAATATGGTACTCTAAGATGAGGGTTAGGGGGAGGGTTAGGGGTTAGTGTGAGGGTTAGGGTAAAGGGTAAGGGGTAGGGTTAGGGTCAGGGTCAGGGTTAGGGTGAGAGTTAGGGTCAGGGGTAGGGTTAGGGTCAGGGTTAGGGGTTAGGGTGAGAGTTAGGGTCAGGGTTAGGGGTAGGGTTAGGGTCAGTGTTAGGGTCAGGGTTAGGGTGAGAGTTAGGGTTAGGGTCAGGGGTAGGGTTAGGGTCAGGGTTAGGGTTAGGGTCAGTGTTAGGGTGAGAGTTAGGGTCAGGGTTAGGGGTAGGGTTAGGGTCAGGGTTAGGGGTTAGGATGAGAGTTAGGGTGAGGGTTAGGGTTAGGGTCCTGCTCAGGGATAACTACAGGGTATGCTGTGGACAATGTTCTGGGTTTGAACCGGGAACATGAAAGCCCCTCACCTCTACAGTACGCTCCCTCATCCCGTCCCCTGAGGCGCTGCGATCGGCCTGAGGAGCCGTGTGAGTGCGATGCCTGGAGGTTCCTATCTGAATGGAGGGTGGAGGTCCTCACCTGGTGAAGTTGCTCTGCTGGGCGCGGGTCGCAGCCAGGAGCCATGCAGCGCTGAGGTACAGCAGGAAGGAGCGGGCCATCAACATACACCCGGGACGATCCATGATGCAGAGTCCTCAGCGAGCTACAGCACACTGCAGAGGAGACGTTGGGAGACGGAGGGGAGACGAGAGGGAGAGAGGAGGCTTTCTGGAGAGGGCGGAGAGAGAGAGAGAGAGAGAGAGAGGGCTGTAGACGTTGGTGAAAGTTCTCGATCGTGGTTAGGAACGGTTCAGGGAGGAGGGACTGAGAGAGGGAAGTGAGTAGGAGTTTGAGAGCGGGGGTGAAGTTGTTGGAAGAGAGGGACCGAGAGAGAGGGATCCTAACAGCTCACCGCACACAGCAGGGGGGAGACGATGGGGGGTGATTCAGGCGGGGGAGGGCGGTCGGTGAAGAAACGTATGATTAACACCAGATGGCTTCCCTCCCCCATAACAACCCTGGACCCAGGGCCGGCCAGAGGGGCATCCAGGGAGAGAGGGGGTCTGAGGAGACCTTTAATCTCCTCCAGAGGGATCGCTAACGTCTCTGGTCTGGAGGCATTCCTCCAGCATTAGGACATTTCACAATGTGGCCGACTATTACCGCAACCATCGGGGGTATTTTGACCGTTTCCGGAAGTTTTCGGTAACGTGGTTGAATAGTACTTGTTGGAGTGTGTGTCAGTCCTCCGGTCGGGCTTGGGGGGTGGTGATGGTGTGTCAGGGCTGGGGGGTGACGGTAGGTCAGGCCTGGGGGGTGATGGTGGACCGGGGGGGGGTGAAGGTGTGCGGGGCCGCGGGGCTGACGCGTGTGCAGGTGGAGCGACGGCGCTTGGAGCCTGCGGGGCTGTGAAGCCCAACATGTCCGCGTCTCCCCCGCATTCCTCCAGAATAAACTCATAAAGCAGCAACAGCAGACCCTCGTGTTACACTGTAATCCGAACCCCAACGAACACATCGTGGACTCATGAACCCCGGGGGGAACACAACCCGCGAAGGGGAGCCACTCTCAAGTACCAGAGCGTTGGGAGTACCTCTTACACCTTTTATTGTATGTTTTACGTCCTGGCACATAAAAATAGTACTCTGCGTTGTGTAGCATCTTATCCTAGCTACCTTTGGTGAATACGGGGAATGGGTTACCCTAGCGATTGCTACTGCTTGGCACTTGGTTGTCTGAGCATCCTTACTGTACCGACAGCGATATATTGTGTTTCTCTTTCTTTTGACAAATGGACTTATTGACTCTTTGGGTGAAAGCGTGTGAGGTCAGTTGTTCGGTGTGGTCTCCCTCTGGGACGATGGCTCTGTGCTGAGGACGCGTCTGCTGAGCTGAACAGATGGAGACGTCCGCAGGGAGAAGAGCCGCAGCTGGGGGGGCTGGATCCAGACAGAGGAGGTCTGGGGGGCTGGATCCAGACAGAGGAGGTCTGGGGGTCTGGCTGCTCGGGGAAGTGACGGCAGACCACTGAGGTCTTTAGGAAGGATTTTACCAGATTTATGTTTTTGGAGCATTCATATTTTTTGTGTTGAAGACACAAAGGCTGCTGCCTGCCGACTTAAGTCTTTCAGATAATGTCCAAGAAGGAGCATATAATCCCCTTTCAAAATGAATTGAAATAACAATATATTGTAATTTTGGGGTTAGGAAAAAAAGTCATCGGATTTGAAGGGTTGACTAAACTGCTTGAAAGTTAATCAAATAACATCAATGAGATAGACCTACGATAATAATACAAAGGTCGAAGAAAAAGAGGAGCGCAAATAGATCATAAAATACCCCAAAAAATCTTGAAATCAGTAACGAAAAATCTGAAGTCCAACAGAGTTAAAGTGTTGGACGTGTTGTGCGTTAGATCCTGTCCATGGGGAGATCAGATTAAGGTCAGACGTGTTCAGTGCGAACCGGGTCTGACCAGATAGAGAAGGAATGTGTGTGAGTGTGAGTGTGTGTGTGTGTGTGTGTGTGTGTGGGGGGGGGTCTGACATTTAAACCAAAGGGGAACCGGACATTCCCGGTTCTCCTGCCCAAACCCTGGAGAACGGAGTCGCACATTCCTCTCAGACAGTCATCGGAGGAAACAGGGTGTTTATGTGTTTGTGGGGGGTAGATTGATTGTGTGTGTGTGTGTGTGTGGGGGGGGGGGGGGGGGGGGGGGGGGGGGTGGATCTGTGACTGGTCTGGGTCAGTCAGCCCCCCCACAGAGACCTCACTCACATACAAATAGCACGGCAGGAGAACGTTCTAGAACGCCTACGATGTTGTTCTAGATCTAGAAGAGGTTTAGGTGCGTTCTAGAACATTCCGATTCCGAATCCGGAACCTTCTCGAAAGTTCCACAGTGCCAAAGTTTGGCAGGCAGGCTACAGCACGCAGAGTGGACCGTACCATCTGCAGACGGGAGGGGACACACATCTACTATAGAAGGCAGAGTGGACCGTACCATCTACAGACGGGAGGGGACACAACTACAATAGCCGGCAGATTGGACCGTACCATATGCAGACTGGAGGGGACACGTCTACTGTGAACGTTATTCTCCTCTCTCCACGCGCATTCTTTGTGGCCAAGATGCTAAGAATAACTCAGATGTCAGAAGGGAAGTTTGGAAGATTAAGCGTGTAAGAGTAACAATTAAACAACATGGACTATATTCTGACAGCTGAAATTGGTGATCAGTATAATCAGTCTCGACAACGCCGAACCACGACTGGTATAAGCTTTTGTTTCAAGGGGCTATAGTTATAAACGCTGGGTTAGGTTTTAGCTTTAGTTTAGTGAGGTGAAGAAATTCCTTCCTTTCCGAGTCAGGGATGAAGATAGGCCTACTCTATGATAGGTAGTCGGAGTCCGGCTTTCCCCTCCAGAAAGGACACTGTTAGTATTGTGGTACAGTAGTACTTAGGACCAATAATTGACATTTAAAATTATATGAATTATAGTTAAATAAGACGACGCAATTAATCCATAATAAAACAGGAGCGGTGGTGACACCTGGCGGCCGTATGGTGTAACTGCGATGAGTCATCTCAGGGGGCGGGGCTTGGACCCTGCCGCTAATATGGAGCATACACATCACAACTGTCTGTTACTGTACGAACGAACACGATTTACACCGCTGCCGTTATTTTCGGGATTGATAATGTCTTCATTAGTAGTGCCTTAGTAGTAATGTCAAATTTCAGCGCGTCAAGTAATACCGGCATTTTGTTTTTTACCGTGTTTGAAGGACCTCCAGTTCGTCGGCTTCACCGGGAGGTGGCGTCGTGGCAACAGCTCGAGATGACGTCATTCAGCAACAGCACATATTATGTCACCAAAACGTGTGTGAAGATACGTTAATGTTTTGATCATTGTTCCTCGTGCTTATTTTGCGTATCTCACGCACCCTACCTACCTGTGTGTGTGTGTGTGTGTGTGTGTGTGTGTGTGTGTGTGTGTGTGTGTGTGTGTGTGTGTGTGTGTCTCACAGCATACACAAAATAAATCACACATCCAAAGTATTTTTTTCCAATATACATATATTTCATGATGTTCATCAATATAATAACACATTGATAGATTTACACTACAGTTATTTTATGTACTTCTGTTTTTCAATTAAATTTCCACTCATTTACACAGACGCAAACTCCTTGACGTTCTAATCCCATATCAAATGACAGCACAATAAATCTATCGATATAAAACCAAAAGATAAACTAATAACAAAATAAAGTCTGGACTGAGCACATTGCCGGCGGCCCCTGGGTCCGTCCCTCCTGATAGGCCCAGCAGCCGGGGCCAACGCGGGCCCCTAGCCCCACCAGTCCCTAAGAAACACTAAACAGCCGCTTCTCCAGAAGAAAATAATAAAAAGGTTTTTTTCTATCGGTATTGATATTGGATACGGGAGCGACCGTCGAACACAAACCACAGAACCACTCGGAGCGTTCTGGACGACGGTTAACTCTGTTCCCTCCGCCGTCGTCCCACCGTCGTCCCACTCTGTTCTTGGCGTTCACCAAACAGTGCTTTTACACAAACAGATCATGGAACGTGGAGCAAAGAAAAGTCATATGTGGGGGTTCGTTTTTTATAATTTCTTTAAAAATAAAAGTTGATTTCTAGGACGTTGTATCTTGAATGGCGACCCTCTCCGGGGGAATCAGAGACTCGAAAGGGTCCCTCCTTAGGCTGCGTCTCTGCCATGAGGGGCTAGTGGTTAGCCTTAGCCTCTTTATTATGCTGTTTGTCCCCCCCCTCCCTCTGTGCTTTCAAACCAAGCTCTCAATGTGCACCTCATAATCTGGACTAACACGGCCATCGCTCCCCCCATGAGTTAAACACAGCCTTTATCGAGATCTCTGATCTTTTTTCCCGGAGAAGACAACAACACGCTACAACATTTAGCCCAACGTCGTGTTTCCCGCCAAAAACCAACCAAACTAAACAAAAACGACAAACAAGTGCTGTTGTGTTCGAATACGCACACTTCTCCTCTCACAACCTGACAACACACCAAACGAAAACCGAAAAGTAACACGACCGCAAAGAGAAGGACTTCTGCGTCGTCACGGCGACCGCGCAAAGGTCGCTGGTGGACGGACGGACGTACGGAGACACCCGGCGGTCCTACCCCAATCCGTAGGGACGCCAAGTCGTCTGATTCCACTGGGACGCTCCCGCCGCTGTGGACGGCTGGAACTGGGACACGTTATATATATATATATATATATATATGTTATATATATATTCATACCAGCAAAATCAAACGGTACAGGTTTGCCTTTGGAGCTGAATCTTTTGTTAGCTTGGTAATAACCTGAAGAGCTGGGCTCTCCGGCGCCACTAAACCCCGGTACAACACCACACGATACAGATGTTTTGCAGCTGTTTTTGTAGTTTTTTTTTTTTCTAGTTTTTTAATCTAACATCTAGAGTTAAAAGTCACACACGTCTTTTGATTTGAAAACACTCGCGAGCACTATGGAGACACGGAACAGAAGAAGAGTTGTGCTATTATCGGGTACAGGATCTCGACCTCCCGACGCTCGCGTCCTCGCTCCCGGGAGTCTTTATCGTTGGGGTTTCACCTTGCATATGTCAAAGGGCACGTTGAACTACCGTCTGCGTGACATGTCGCCTGTAAGGGTTAGAAGGGCGGGTCGAGGTTCTCTCTACGTTAAGATCTCTCTTATGTTGAGGGGAATCTTCAAAAGTATCCTTATTGTATTCTTTATATTCTTGAGAGTTTCCCTTTGACTTGTTTTTGATGGCAAATGGCAGCATAAGCATAAAAAAATCTGGTCTTTGGTTAAAAATAGCGATAACGTTCCTCACCCAGAGAGGGGCGGAGCCCCGGTCTGTCTGTCCGTCAGGCCTCTAAACTCGGCCCCTCCCCCTCCCCCGGCTACTTAGGTTGCCATGGAAACAAACACGCCCTTAGCGGTTAAGCAGCCTAATCTGTCGGGATAAACCGGGGATATTCCCAAAGGCAGGTGGAGCTACAACTACTGAACACACACGCGCACACACACACACACACACACACACACACACCACACCACACGCAGGTACACACACATACACACACACACACACGCACGCACGCACGCACGCACGCACGCACGCACGCACGCACACCCCGGAGGTGCATGTCTTGCAGCCCGTAGACAGAAGGAGCAGTGGATAGAGAGAGTGGTGGATCCGGCAGCATGCGGCCGGGGGCGCCCCACCTGGTGACAGCAGGGGGCGCCCCACCTGGTGACAGCGGGGGGCCCCGGCTTGGTGCTCTGGTTCAGTGAAGATGTGTGAGACCTTAGGAAAAGTTTGGAAAACCGATAACGAAGAGTGTCCCTCGACAGGTCAGGTGACCGGACCAGGACGGGGGTCCACGAACAGAAATAAGTGCAACCTAAAGGATAAGGGTCTCTCTCCCCAGATACTTGGCAGTGAATAACGCGCGGAGCTCAGTTACAAAAACCCGGCGGACGCCGCGACAGAACACCGCGAAGGACCGCCCCCCCTGCCGCGGCGCCTGCCTCACATAAAAATATACTATTATATAAATATAATCTATCGTACATAAAAAAGAAAAAAAGGCCTTGACTATTGGGAGTAAAACTGAGAGAGAGACGCAACGCGAAAGCAAAGAAAACAAGAGTCACCGAACGCCCTTGAGCCGGTCGGTGGGAAGGCTCCTCCCACGCTCACACACGTTCAGCTGAACCGCTCTCTGGACCCCCGGCGGAGGGCTGGGGTTCTGTAGCCGAACGCCAGAACCAACGAGTCCCTGTGCCTCTGAGGGCCAGCCGGGCTGAATGGGGGGGGGGGGGGTTGGTTTGTTAAGTGTGGCCCTGCCGGCTAAGGGCCTGTCAGCGGCCGGGCCTTGAGACAGTAGCGCCATCAAAAACAAGCTTTCTCTTTTGTGCGTTTGAAAGGGGTTCCCGGGTTATATTGTGTGCGGGGCGGTGACGTCGGCCCTCCTCTGATATAAGAGCTTCAGGGCTTCTGAAGCGGAGGCTACTAGCGCTGAGAGCTAACCCGACGACGCCGCTCTCTGTTCTACGGTTAAGTTGAGTCTTACTTACGTTATTTTTTTATATCTTCTATGGTATTTACGACATCATAGTATACGTGTTTATGGTAACATATCATATACATATATATTACAAAAAGAAAGCATCGTATATATGATCAAATTAAAACCCAATTTAAATACCAAAAGTCTAACCCTTACAGCTAAAAGAATGATTGTATTTTATGCTTCTATTAGGACATCGTGACAGGGCTTTGAACCATACGGTAGCTCTTTTAAAGATACTTACATGTGCTACATTATGAGCATTTGCACTAGACTGCAATGAAGGAATGTTTTCGAAATAAGACACTAAGAAAAAACGTTACAAAATTAACATCTACAGACATTGGTCCAAGAACTATGGCAGTTTCTTTTCTGAAATCGTCAAGAGAGAAAAATGCATGCAGACCGGGTGTGGGTTCATAAAAAATGAAGATGAAGATGAATAGAAATATTGATCACAGAGAATATCGACACCCATTAGAGCTAACGATTAGTATGTCGTTGGAATGGTCTAGGACAGTGACATCACGGAACGTCTTACATTTCATTGGTCCAGAAGATGTTTTACGACGGCGTATTTTACGGATAGCGTGAGATGGTTCTACCACAACGTCGACGGGAACGCCTTCATGTTACGTTCCTAGACCATGACGTGAACATACGGGAACGCTGACAACCTGCTCGGCGCTCGCTTGGGAAAAACCGCAAGCCGCGCCGGACCGATGGGGGCGTGCGAGACGCACAGCGGGGGTCCGGCGGCGGGGTCGCGGTCACATGCTACGCCCGGGCTGCGCGGGCTGACACCGAAGCAGACGGAGAAATGAATACAAAACTCAAAAAGTACAAAAAAGCACTCGCACGCACACACACCTACAAAAAACAGTATATATATATATGTATATATCAGAATAAAACTCTACAAAGAACTATATATTCCAGTCACATTAACGCCGTCGCCGCTCCTCCTCTAGCCGCCGATCGCAGTGTTTGCTCGGCAGAACGGCCAATCGAAAAGCCGCTGAGCCTAGAAAGGAGACGGGGGCCACAGACTCACAGGACAAATACCACAGGGGTCCAGAGGCGAGGTGGTGGGGGCCGCGGGGCCCCGGCAGGGTGGGGGGGGGCATATCGAGACCAATCGGTGGGCGTGGAGGGGGACAGGGGGAAGAATTGGAAACTAAACTCATCACCAGTGGTTAATTTGGTCGTCAATTTGAGGACGTTTGTTGTTGCGAGGGCGTGGGTGGAGACTGGGGTAGGAACAACTCTTCTTAGGTGCTGAAGTACACTGTGGGACACACAGAGGGGGCGCACACAGGAAACAGAGGGGAGACACAGGAAACAGTGGTGTCAGAAGATTAGTGGTTCCACATTAAGTCGGTTACAATAGGGTGTTTATGTCCAAATGGTCTAGATTGTTTGAGAAGCTATGTCCAACATTGCAGTATCAAGAAAACAATGATTACAATTATTTCATGCTCTTGGAACTGATGAGTGTAACACAGTTCAACAGTTGATAAGATATGATGATCGATCGATAGTATTGGTTATTGATCCTTACCAATAATGACGATGACGACAATCAGGCAAATCACACCCAGAATAATCATCATCTAAAAAGAGGTGGAAAGAAAACATGAAACTTTATTAAAAACACATTTCATCAGAGCACCTCATCCTTCATGTCCACATAACGCAGAGACAAGAACTCAGACTCAGGCGATCAATAGCTTCACTCAATCTACCACCTGTTAACATATTCATCCCACCAGGCCAGAAACAAACCGGCCTGGTATATTATTCATATTGATGTATATTATGTATATACCATATATTATTTATGAGGATCATCACCTACTCTCTGAGTGAGGCGGGCTGCATTCCATTAAACATTTACAAAGCCAGGGCCCGAGAGCGTCCTCTTCTGTCTCCTACAGCCTCGTCTCCTTCACTGAGTCCTCTACCCAGCGTGGAATCAATCCTCCATGTCTGTTCACATCGGTACGCATTCAGTACGCTTTCAGTACGCGTTCAGTACGCATTCAGTACGTATTCAGTCTGTGTTCAGTACGCGTTCAGTACGCGTTCAGTACGCATTCAGTACGTATTCAGTACGTGTTCAGTAAGCGTTCAGTACGTGTTCAGTACGCATTCAGTACGCATTCAGAACGCATTCAGTACGCATTCAGAATGTATTCAGTACGCATTCAGTACGCGCTCAGTACGTATTCAGAACGCATTCAGTACGTATTCAATACGCATTCAGTACGTATTCTGTACGTATTCCGTTTGTATTCAGTACGTATTCAGCGATACCGCTTCTATCGTGTGAGTACTGTTCTATGCTGTTTATTATGCTGCGAGTCTCTCCTGTCGTGTGTGTGTGTGTGTGTGTGTGTGTGTGTGTGTGTGTGTGTGTGTGTGTGTGTGTGTGTGTGTGTGTGTGTGTGTGTGTGTGTGTGTGGTTGACATGAGCTTCCTCCGCAGAAGGTCATTGGTCAGGACGACCTTGGGTCTGACTGCTCATTGGACAAACACAAGACGCTCACGGCGACACCGCTGGGTGACGCGGTCGGAGTTCAGCACAGCAGAGGCTGCTGTTAGAGGCTGCTGTTAGAGGCTGCTGTTAGAGGCTGCTGTTAGAGGCTGCTGTTAGAGAGGCTGTTAGAGGCTGCTGATAGAGGATGCTGTTAGAGGCTACTGTTAGAGGCGGCTGTTAGAGAGGCTATTAGAGGCTGCTGATAGAGGCTGCTGTTAGAGGCTACTGTTAGAGGCTACTGTTAGAGGCTGCTGTTAGAGGCTGCTGTTAGAGAGGCTGCTGTTAGAGGCTGCTGATAGAGGATGCTGTTAGAGGCTGCTGTTAGAGAGGCTGTTAGAGGCTGCTGTTAGAGAGGCTGTTAGAGGCTGCTGATAGAGGATGCTGTTAGAGGCTACTGTTAGAGGCTGCTGTTAGAGGCTGCTGTTAGAGAGGCTGCTGTTAGAGGCTGCTGTTAGAGAGGCTGTTAGAGGCTGCTGATAGAGGATGCTGTTAGAGGCTACTGTTAGAGGCTGCTGTTAGAGGCTGCTGATAGAGGATGCTGTTAGAGGCTACTGTTAGAGAGGCTGCTGTTAGAGAGGCTGTTAGAGGCTGCTGATAGAGGATGCTGTTAGAGGCTACTGTTAGAGAGGCTGCTGTTAGAGGCTGCTGTTAGAGAGGCTGTTAGAGGCTGCTGATAGAGGATGCTGTTAGAGAGGCTGCTGTTAGAGGCTGCTGATAGAGGCTGCTGATAGAGGCTGCTGATAGAGGCTGCTGATAGAGGATGCTGTTAGAGGCTGCTGTTAGAGAGGCTGTTAGAGGCTGCTGTTAGAGGCTGCTGTTAGAGGCTGCTGTTAGAGAGGCTGTTAGAGGCTGCTGAGGAGGAGCAACCCGCTGGGCGTGAGAGACTTTATATGGACCGGGAAGAAAGAGAAAGAGAGAGACAGAGAGAGAGGGAGGCGAAGAGAGAGACAGAGACACAGAGACATGGAGCCACTCCATCCTGATGTGTGATAGTGACTGTAAACAGACCTCCAGGCCGGGCTGATGACCTCCACAAGGTTACCCCTGTTTGGGCCGGTTGCTGCTTCCCACTAGCACAAAAACCCGGAGGGCGTCAGTTACACTGCTCCCGACCTACCGCCTCCAACCGAGGATTGCAGTGTTGGCATCCAAGAGCTAGCCGCTAGCTCTAGCTGCTAGCGCTAGTCGCTAGCTCTAGCTGCTAGCTCTAGCGGCTACCTCCAGCCGTTAGCTCTGTCCACTATCTCTAGCCGGTAGCCCCACCCACCTTGGTGTTCTTCCACCAGTACTTGTTCTTGAGCTAGCCGCTAGCACCGGCCGCTAGCCCTAGCCGCTAGCCCTAGCCGCTAGGCCCAACCACCTTGGCGTTCTTCCACCAGTACTTGTTCTTGAGCTAGCCGCTAGCCCTAGCCGCTAGCCCTAGTCGCTAGGCCCACCCACCTTGGCGTTCTTCCACCAGTACTTGTTCTTGAGCTTGGCGGCGCTGGTCTCGAACTGGGAGGCCCCGGCCTGCAGGGCGTCGGCCCGGTCGTCCAGCTCAGACAGCTTCTGGTCACGCTCCAGCACCTTGTCCACGTTCACACGCATGATGTCCACCACCTAGCGTTACCACGGAGACAGGGCTGTGATGCTGGGAAGGGGCGGAGCCAAGCCCCCCGAGGAGGAGGGTTGGCTCACTGCTCGCTATTGTCTCAGTTCAGACTGGAAATATTAATTTAATAATATAAAATAACTCAACGAGTGATTAGTCCGTTATATATATCACACAAAAACCCTTAGATTGTGAGGAGTCGCTAAGGAGGGCTGGTTAGGCAGAAGGGAAGCCACTCTGACATGGTTACGGTATATAGTCTTAAACATTATTATTAAGATGATAATAGTTAAAGATGATGTTAATAAGGGTTTTCAACTCGTCCACCTGGTGTCGATGATTACATGTGATCAAATAATAACATCCTTGTAACATATAACATGGTCCCGGTCCACACCTCATCCGTGAAGCGGTCTATGATCACATGTGATAAAAGAATAACAACATATAATAATAGTTCCTAGTCCGGTCCTACACCGTCGACCTGGTGTCTATGATAACAAGTGATGAAATATTAACAACATAACCTATATGATGATGATAATATGATTAAATAAGGCCAGTCCCGGGCTCTCCCCGGCGCGGCCCAGCCCTACCTCGTCCACCTGGGCCTGGGTCTGCTGCAGGCGGCGGTTGCTGGTGAGGTTGGGCGGCTGGTTGGCTCCATCTGCTCCGGGGGCTCCGGCGGGGGCGGACCTGCCGGGACGCACAGCCCGTTAGCACTAGCGCTAGCGTTGGAGCTCGGACATAACAGGATGGCCCAGAAAAAGATAAAAATAGCCCCGGACGAGGCGCACAATAGGGCCCGGTGCGCCGGGGCCTGGGGGGGGCGTGTAGCCGCCGCGGTGGCGGCGGCGGCGGACGGGCTATGTACTCAGCTGCTGCCTCCACACAAAAGGAGGGCGAGGGAGATTCACGGCCTCTCTCTCTCTCTCTCTCTCTCTCTCTCTCTCTCTCTCTCTCTCTCTCTCTCTCTCTCTCTCTCTCTCTCTCTCTCTCTCTCTCTCTCTCTCTCTCTCTCTCTCTCTCTCTCTCTCTCTCTCTCTCTCTCTCCCTCTCTCCCTCTCTCCCTCTCTCTCCAGATGAACGAACAAATCAAATGTGTGAAATAAATAGATTTATGGTCCGTGTCTTGTGTCTTAAGTGTAATCAGCATTGAAAATGTTAAATTTAATCCAATCTCACAAACAGCCAAACGCACACTAAGGCATTCACAAAAAACCTACAACAAGCAGGCCAACACGACTAAATAGGAGACAACCCAACGATCGATCAATGAACAGTTGACCGTTTAGCTATTTTTAGAACAATAACCCCCTCATGAAAGGGGATAGTCCTGTGTACAGCGGGATCGTTAGCCCCGTTCTGCATGGGGAGACGGCCCCAGAGAGAACAGAGGTCAGCGGCACTCAGAGGGGTCAGGGGAGGTAGGGGGGCAGGTATCCTAGAGGGGGGGCCCGTCGGCTGAACGGAGCTGCTCACCTGGAGCCAGAGAACGGAGAACGGAGAACCGAGAGCAGAGAGGAGAACAGAGAGCAGAATGGAGAGAGGAGAACAGAGAACAGAGAACAGAAAGAACAGAGAACAGAAAGAACAGAGAACAGAGAACAGAGAGAACAGAGAACAGGGAGAACAGAGAACAGAGAGAACAGAGAACAGAGAACGGAGAACGGAGAGCGGAGAGCTGAGAGCTGAGAGCAGAGAGGCCCATCGCTGTGTAAAGGTCACCCAGCACACTCCTAATCCCTCACAACACATCCAGGAAGTCCCTCCGATGTTTTCTGCTATGATCAATGTTAATATTCTATTATTTAGGACGTGTTCATCTAAAGAAAGGCACCGTGAATAAGGATAGTGGGCCTATAAAGGCCATTAAGGAGAAGGCATGCTGTGGGAGGCCTTCAGGGAGGCTGAGGACAACAGGGATCCAACCAGGAACCCTTTGGCTGGCGTCAACACACGACTTGAGGGCAGTAGAGTGACACTGTGGGTCGTATAATAGAGGATAACACGTACCTTATGGGCTACGTGAGAACGTTCCAGGGATACGTGTAAATACCAGCTCAGCTTAGCTCTATTTTAAGCACCTCTAGGCCACTACAACATGAATACTAAGGCTAGATGATAATAATAGTCTATGATAATAATTATAACAGTAGTACTAGCATTAAATGTCGAATGGATTTAACACACTCATATTGCTTGCTGAGAGTTGCTAACAGCAGCTGCTAACTGATAATAGGCTGGCTGACATAGCAGCCACAAGGCTACCCAACATGGCAACTAGCCTGTTAGAAGCCAAACGGATAGCCAATCTAGCAACTAGCCTGTTAGAAGCCAAGCGATACCCAATCTGGCAACACTAGCCTGTTAGCAGCAACAGGCTAGCTGACATGTAGCCGTGTAGGCCGAGCCCACAACCCCGTAACCTTCTCCTCACATTGACGTTCGACAACCTGTCCCGAGATAAAGGCAACGTCCATCTAATACTATATTATATTCGGGGTGTTTTCTACCAATAAACATGTCGTGTTAGCTACAGTGCTAGCCAGTTGTGTGCTACACCTCGCCCCGGGGGTTCCGCGGCCGTCTTTCAGCACCGGAGAGCGGCGTTCAGCACCGGACAGCGCCGGGGAGCGACCCGTCGAGCGGGAGTCGTTGAGCGGGTTTACCGGATCATAGGACCGCAGGGTCCTGTATGTATGATGATACAAACGGCCGAAACACTCGGTCATCCATGATTTCGGCTGTTTTTTGTGGAACAAAGAGGGTCTGTGGTGGGGACTCGACCGGACAGGGAGCGTCGTGATGTGGAGGGCGTTGCTTTGTGAAGCACCACGCACACACTCATGGAAACACCGCGCGGGGATGCGATCAATAGCGGGGATATCAGAGGACTCTAGCCAGCGATGCCTTTTCTGTTTTAATACCATGATGGCTTGGGGTGAGGTGTTAACAAGGTCACTTTTAGACCTCCCGTTGGTTATATTATAAGACCATTAACACGCTACGATTGAGTGAATACAGAAATAGGATTATGAATAAAACCAGGAGTAACGATATAATGAACGAATAACAAAAATCCACTGTGTTCCCTGTCCGCCCTCTCTCACGCTCGACGACAGAGAGGGCTGTCACACACACGCACACACAAACACACACGAGGTGACAACACCACCAGGCCTATACTGATGCTCGTGGGTCGTGTGGTCCGTCGTGTGGGTCGACAGCATCCTGAGGCCGCGAGTGAAGCGGATCTTAAGTGATCAACAGGCTTTTAAAACAGATCCCCCCTCCAGCGTGTTCTACAGCAGAGAGCACTTCGTTATAAGGAGCTGATCGTTATAAGGAGCTGTTCTTCATAACTGTTCATCATAACTGTTCTTTATAAGGAGCTGCTCTTCATAAGGAGCTGTTCGTCATAACTGTTCATCATAAGTATATGTTCTTTATAAGGAGCTGTTCTTTATAAGGAGCTGTTCATCATAACTGTTCTTTATAAGGAGCGGTTCATCATAAGGAGCTGTTCATCATGACTGTTTTTCACAAGGAGCTGTTCTTTTAAAATGAGCTGTTCATCATAAGGAGCTGTTCATCACAAGGAGCAGATCTTTATAAGGAGATGTTCTTTATAAGGAGCTGTTCATTATAAAGATATGTTCTTTATTTACATGTACATTATTTACATTTACATTATTACATTTATTTACTTTATAATGATCTGTTTGTTATAAGGAGGTGTTCATCATAACTCATTATAAAGAGCTGTTCTTTATAAGGAGCTGTTCTTTATAGGGAGCTGTTCCTCATAAGGCCCGCGTCCTCCTAATCCTCGTTACCAGTGTAGACCCACCAGGGGCCGATGGACGCTATCCAGACAGAAAGCCTCGATCTTAGATTAATAAATGTATCATTGGTGGTCAAACGCACAGTCCAGTCCCCCCCGTCCCCCCCCCCCCCCGTTTTTTTCTTTACCTAAACCAAACCATTCCAGACTGGAAATATTGCGTGTCACTGAAATCCACATCGCCAGAAGGAGACTGGCAGCAGGAGACGGTTCCATGACTCCGTGTGGGTCTGCTCCTCTCCACTCTAAACACGCACATAGGGCTTATTAGCCCTTAGAATAAAATGGCGACGCGTGGATGCGCTCCTCGGTTCAGGCGACAGTGGTTCATCGTGGCGGGCTCCACGGAAACTCGTGACTCGTCGAAGGTGGAGGTTATTAAGACAAATCATGGGTTTTCATGCCCCTGCCCCGGGATCCGTGATGATCCACTGGATCCATGATGAACCACTGTCGCTTGAACCGTAGAGGACTTTCCAGTTCAATAAACTGAAGAAACGGAGCCACAGGCTACAGCGACCCGCCGCCTTGGAAACCAATCCCATAATAACACTCATGAACCCCGGGGGTTAGCCGGGCACTTACATGGTTCTGGCGGGGCTCGGTGGACCGTGCGGGGCTGGATCCGGAGTGGAAAGGGTTCCTGAAGGCAGTGAGTAGCGCTGGTGTCTGGGAGGAGATCAGCGCTCCTCTGGCGGGGTCGTCTGGTCGGGGTGGAGATCTTCTTCTGGAGGAGGAAGAGGAGAGAAGGAGATCTTCTAGAGCCTGCAGCCCGGAGGTCGGAGCGCTGTCTCGGGTTCACTACTCGGGATGTGTACGGGGTCCCTGTCCGTCTGTTCGTCCTGTCCTGGGTGTCTGTAGCACGGCAGCAGCAGCAGCAGCAGCGTGTCACGGCGTCGCCTCTCAGTAATGAACGCGTCGGGGCTCGAGCGGCTGGATTAGGACGGGGGGGGGGGGGCGGCGGTGACGTCACGGGATGAGTCGGATGTCGAAATGGTCGCCGAGGACAGCAGCTCCTCTTTTTTCAAACCGCCAGTGACGGCGTTTTTTTTTTCTTTTAGTATGTGTGTGTGGGTGATGTGTGGGTGTGTGTGTGTCTCCACAATATGTGTGTTTGTCTCCACAAGGTTAAGGTGGTGCTGTGTGTCTGAATAAAGCATTAGACACGGTTGTGTTGTAATGCCTTGAATCTTTAAGGACATGGAGCCTCTTTATGCCGGGCTGCTTGTCAACAAAATGGCCGCGCCGAGGAGGAGTGTCGTCCTCATCCCGTTATTTAATACAGATATGACATCAAATGGCGTGAATAGTACACCTATAGGCCAAGACGTGTGTTTATGGATGAATTTGAAAGACTAACGTGTTAATTGAAAGGGTTTTTCATTCGTTTGTTCACGTTGTAAAAGATGACTGGAAATGGAGTTCATTTTAAATATAGAGCACATATATTTCAGCAAATATCGTAAAGGATGTCACATAAAACATAACAAGATCATGAATGAAATATTGTTATTGTTTATAAAAAAAATAGATAGTTATAGTTTCATAATTAATTATTCATCAACGTGCCTATGAAAGCAACATGCATATTCTGACCCATGCTTTATTGAAATCCCTTGACACTTCAGGCTTCATTTAGGCCGATATAGCTGTTTGATTTGACTGCCATCGAATTATGATTAAATGAGTGATCCAATCTTAAAATTAAAAATTTAACAAATGATATTGACATGATCAGATCTGTTGTAAATATCGAAACATCTAGGTAAGCCATTGGCAGTTGCACAAAAAAAAATGACATCTCACACAGAACATTAAAGAAGAAAATTATTTATTTTTCAACTTTAAAATATTCAGTTTAAAGATATATATTTAACCGGGGAAATACTACAGAGAATATATATATATATATATATTTATGTCAAGCCACGAAGATAGGTATTCATGTTTGTTTCATGCAATGCTAACCAGCGCTAGTGGATGATCTGCATCCACTAGCGTGTCACAGCTAGCATTGGCTAACGAGAGAGCTCCAGAACCACATCAGGCGGGTCGAGAGAGGAGGTACGAGGCATCGAGGCACCATCAGTTTTTGCTAATTACACTTAGTGCCCGCTGTATTGCTGGGTTTTTAATTCATCATGTGGAAATTGGCTAAATCAGTGGTATTAAGACATATCATCCTTGTTTGTTGTTCGGTATAGTATATTTAGAGCTAATTTAGAGACATGATTTGGATTTAATCTGTGTTAAAGGTCCCCTATTTGCCACCTGGCGTGAGGTTGATTAGTAGATCCTGAAACAAGCCGTTTCAAAATGCCTACATTTATGACATCACAAGTGGGATCGCCCAGATGTTTGACGAGACATTGACCGCTGACTACAGCTCCTCTCTCCGTGGTTGAACACTCCCACCTGTGAGGTCAAAGGTGGAACCGTTTTGGAAGGGCTTGCAATGGATCCACGTGTTTCCCGGTGGTCAGCGGCCCTTTAAAAGTGCCTTCAGAGTGCTGGCTTTCAACGACAAAACAGGACACACCATGACGCGACATCATCCCGGTCATTCACGGAACGTTTGACGAGGGGGACAGGAAAACAGACGAGAGAAATGACTAAAGTGAGAGAAACATTTGATAAAACCCCGCTAGGGGATTCAGTTCACAGTTGTGGTCGTATTCAGACGGAACATGGAGGACGGCTCGCTGAGCCAAAGCCCTCTCCGCCTGGCCTTCGCTTGTTTAGTATTTATTATTCTTCAAAAATATCTACCACTATTTAACTATTGCTATTTTTTGGATGCGTTTGTGAAACAAAAATAAAAAAGATAAAATCTCAGTGACGACAACAATACCTCAAAGTATATCCACAGGTGTCCCTAACGTCTTGACGGTGGGGTGTCCTCCCCAGGTCCCCCCCCCCCCCCCCATGAGAGACATCAGTACACCCAGGAGACCGGGACCCACTGCGGGGTGGAGGTGGCGCGCTCGAGGGCCTCCTCCACCCCCTTCACGCTCTCGTCCACGTCGTTGTTGACGAGGATCTCATCGAAGAAGTGGCCATAAGTGGCCAAGATGGCGTCGGACTCCTTCTGGATGAGCTGCAGGGATTCCGTCTGAAGGGCGGGAAAACGTTGGGGTTAGCACTGAGCTAGACGCTATAGAGCTAGCTACCTGGGTGGAATCTAGGTTTAGAACCAACAATCTAGGTTTAGATTGAATGACCTAGGTTTAGATTTAATAATCTAGGTTTCGATTCCGGCGTTTAGGCCCAGAAATGTGTTTATAAATGTATGACGGCTAACGTGTTTGTTGAAAGGGTTTTTAATATTGTTGAATCTAGGTTTTGATTCTAGATTCTTGGTTGAATTGAACCCAAGTCAAATCACAAAACATTATGGTGGCATGATCTGATTGTTCTGGAAACTGACAGAATATAGTCAGTCTCACGTTGAGTTTATGTTAGGCTGGCTGTACAACGTGCAGTACCCCTTTGGTGAATGAAAACAGCCATTCACAGCATAAAGTACGACAGGCAGACGATCAGCAGAACAGAAGATAAAATTGGAGTCACGATTCAAACACCAGGAGAAGGAGCAGGACTTTGGAAGGGATTTTGAAAGTGTCCGCAGAGTTAGTGTTGTGGTGGAGTAAATGTATGAAGTCGATTCTGCCTGGTCGTATTTCAGGGGCAGGACAGTGTGTAGAGACCCGTGTGTGTGACTCCAGCCAGGTTCTGGGTTCGATCCCCAATGTTCTTGAGCACGACGCCCTAACTCCTGCCTGCTCCTTAATATCATACACAGGATTTCACTGTGAGTCGCTTTAGAGAAAAGCATCGGCCAAGTGACGAGTCCGTAATTTACTCAGGAAATAACGTAACTAACTTATGAACTAGTGAATAATAGTGAACAGCACCTGAGCAGACGTGTCGGTGGGAGCGATGAAAATCACCAGAGGTGCGTACTCTGCTGTCCTGACCAGCTTCAACGTCTGGGGAGAGAGAGAGACCATGAGCGAGAGAGTGAGAGCGAGAGCGAGAGCGAGAGCGAGAGCGAGAGAGAGAGAGTGAGAGTGAGAGTGAGAGAGAGAGAGAGAGCAGTTAGACAATATGTAGAAGCTAACAGTCATTCAGAGACAACAGGTGACTCAGAAAACATGACTCAGAGATATCAGACACCAACCTCTACGCCCAGCAAGGACACCGAAGTAAGTTGTTGTTCACTTGTTGTCACCTCTATTCTTTTTTTTATATAGATATAAAAAATGTCAGTTTAAAAGCACTTTCTAAATAAATGGTATCATCCTCCTCCTCCTCCTCCTCCTCCTCCCTTACCTGGGGCTCCACGTCCAGCAGGGCGATGCAGCCTTGCTCGTGGATCTTCTGGATGGTCTCGATCTTGGTGCCGAACATGAAGCCCTGGAAGCTGCCGTACTCCAGCAGCTGATTGGACGAGATGCTCTTGGTCATGACGTCGTTGGAGATGAAGTGGTACTCCTCCCCGCTGGCCTCGTCCTTCCGCGGGGGCCTGGTGGTGTCTGAGGGGTGGGGGGGGGGTTAGGCGGGGCCAGGGTCTGACATGGTACTAACGGTGTGATCCAGATGCCTCGGACACCAGCTTTCCGAGCTCCAGTTGTGACTTCTTTTCCGATCTCGGAGCGTCATCACTCAACTCGGTCTGACCAAATGGGGGCGTGCCTCCGTGAAATGCCGCAAGAAAGCTGGGAGATACCCCCCCGAGGCATCTGGATCACAGCATGATGAGAGGGAGGGGGGGTGGCCGAACATGGTGACCTACGTGGTGCGGGGTAGGCGAACCGCTCGGGGAACCGCGACAGCAGGGCGTTCTTGATGTGGCTCCTCCCTACTCCAGGGGCTCCTGGGGGGGGGATGGACTGCATTAATACCGTGCTTCAGCCAGCGGACCCTCTACACACCCTCTAACGTTCACCCCTTCATGCACACGTTCACACCCCGACAGCAGTGTCATCCACGCAGGGCGACAGTCAGCTGGTCGGGAGGCGTCAGGGCGAGGCGTCTCGCTCAGGGACACCTCGACACTCTACACTCAGCTAGGAGGAGCCGGGGATCGAACTAGCAACCTTCCGGTTACTAGTCAACCCGCTGCTTCCTGTTCTGAGCCACACGCCTCACCATTTGGAAATGACAAAATGTTCAGACAAATGTTCCAGTTATGATTTAGACAATAAGGCGGCCACATGACCGGCACCACTCTGATCACTGATCTGACATCAATAGTCTTCAGATCAATGATCTTGTGACGAGAGACTAAAGGTTTAGCCGCTCAGGTCTTTCTCCTCGTCTGTCAGTGATTGACAGGAAGATGCGTGGTACAATCAGAACCGTTTGAAGCCTGTACAGTAAGACATACAGGTATCAGACGCCCAACCGTAACCTCAGACAGGGAATCAGATTGGCTCAACGTCCAGGCAGCTCACCAATGAGGACCAAGGTTTTCCTCTTGAAGGCGGGCAGCCGGACCACCTCCTCGTAGGAGATCACGTCCAGCTGGTCGAAAACTGACGGACACAAGAGGAGGCGTTAGAGGAATCGAAGGAAGGAAGCGCTCTGGGACACAGACGGTCAGGGGTCAGAGGGTCAGGGTTCAGAGGGTCAGGGGGTCAAGGGTCAAGGGTCAGGAGGTCAGGGGTCAGGGTCTGGGACACAGAGGGTCAGGGGTCAGAGGGTCAGGAGGTCAGGGTCTGGGACATAGAGGGTCAGGGGTCAGAGGGTCAGGGGTCAGGGACTCACTGGAGCTGTGCTTGGCCAGGTACTTGTCTTTACACTTCTTCTTCTTGGAGAACAGACCGCAGGAGGGGCTGCCCTGCGTGGCCTGGCTCTTACTGGCCGCCCGCCTGCAGACACAAGACCAACGCTTCGACCCTCAGATACACAGAGCATCACAGGGACGTATCACACATACACAGAATAACACATGTACATAGATTATCAACTGTAGAGCGGGGGGTTCTGGAGAAGACACCAGGGCTCCACATGCACACAATGAAGATAGAGGATACACAATTCAATATTGAATAATATTATAGGAGTAAAAATATGAAACAAGTAAACAGTGTGGTGGCTATGAATCGGAAGCCTCCTAAGTCTGCACGCTAGTGACACTCCACCCTCTGACTCCGGAGGCCTGGCGACCGTCGCTAAGGGCGTAGTCGACCACGTACCACTCCTGGAGGTCGGGGGAGGGGATGAGGCCGGCGTAGGAGGCGGAGCAGCTCTCCACGCGGCCTTGCCACCAGTTTGGGTCCTGTGTGTTGATGATCTGGATGATGGCGCCCGTCTGGAACTTAAGCCCCGCCTCCTTGCACGGGATGAGGTCGTCCTTGGCGGGGTCATAGTTGAACTGGGCCCGCATGTATATCTGGACAGACAGACACGGACAGACAGACAGACAGACAGACAGACAGACAGACAGACAGACAGACAGACAGACAGACAGACAGACAGACAGACAGACACAGAGAGACAGATAGACAGGGAGAGAGAGAGAGAGAGACACAGACATACAGACAGACACGGAGACAGACAGACACACAGATAGACACGGAGAGAGAGAGAGACAGACAGACAGGCACAGAGAGACAGATAGTCAGGGAGAGAGAGAGACAGACAGACAGCCAGAGAGAGAGAGAGAGAGACAGCATTAGACACGAGATCCCTCCCCCTCGCTGGTCGAACTGGACAGGTGTTAGTCGGGGAAGGAGGGAATCCATCTTGTATTTGTGACGACTGAGAGCTAAGTTGTTTTCTCTGAGCAGCAGAGAACACAACAAATGACTTCATGACTAAATGATCACAAACTGTATTTGGAACTTTATTTTAGAATTGTAAAAAAAATTCTAAAAGATAATCATCAATTTGGCAATATCATACATTTTAAACGTAACTAATCCAATAAATAAAGCTCATATAATACATTAAAAGACATCTAGTAACTAGCGGTGAGTGTTCATGTCCCAGCTGAGAGGTCGCAGGTTTGATCCCCAGTGTCGACCGCCTCGAGGGATCCTTGAATAAGATTTCCTCCTTGCATTTCCAATAAATATACAACCATCTCACCTGAATATATGATTATGTATTTATCATATATGCAGCTGATGGGGACTATTATATATTCTTTGGTTACGGTTAATCATTCGTTTATGAATATGAGTGATAGAAAAACTATTGTATTAAAAACAGTTGATTATAAGCCGAAATGTTACCAGGTAGAAATACAAAAGGTATAGAACAGAAAGAAAGAAACTACAAACTACGTCTAAAATAACTACAGTTTTTGAATCAGCCTACCATGACTGGCCACACATGGAGTTTACTTTTAGTATTAAGTAGCTTGTAAAATACCCAATAAAACATTTGTTCACACACTTGTTGATCATTTAAAATGTCCTCCAAGCTCAGCATGTAGTGACAGTGTGTGGCCAGCTGGGGGCAGTATGACCCGTTCTACCCTACTGTGTTTCAAGTCCGTCAAAGAACAAAATCTCGGGATCATTTTGTTAGACTTTGAAACGTTCGATGTCTCAAGTTACCTGCGTTTCTCATTGACTTACAGAAGATTCATCTGTTGAAGAACAAACTATTTAACACAAGAGATCGACAAAATGAGATTTGTGATCCGGTGTACACCCATTATAACCTCTTTATCCCGGAATTCATGCAATTAATGAAAATAAACAAAAAGCAAAAGTAAACATTTTAATCAACCAATCAAAATAGATTTACAACCCAGGGCCAGCGGCAAATGAGAGGAGAGGAACGTACCTCACAGGCCCGTGAGCGTCCGTGCAGGTTGGGGATGACCTTCATCTTCACCACGCCACTCGTCTCCTTCTGCAGAGGAGACGAGTTTACACACCGACAGTTTACAGAGTTCAGCCATCAGTTTACACACAGAGATCTAGAGTTCAGCCATCAGTTTACACACAGAGATCTAGAGTTCAGCCATCAGTTTACACACAGAGATCTACAGTTCAGCCATCAGTTTACACACAGAGATCTAGCGTTCAGCCATCAGTTTACACAGAGATCTATAGTTCAGCCATCAGTTTACACACAGAGATCTACAGTTCAGCCATCAGTTTACACAAAGATCTACAGTTCAGCCATCAGTTTACACACAGAGATCTAGAGTTCAGCCATCAGTTTACACACAGAGATCTACAGTTCAGCCATCAGTTTACACACAGAGATCTAGCGTTCAGCCATCAGTTTACACAGAGATCTATAGTTCAGCCATCAGTTTACACACAGAGATCTACAGTTCAGCCATCAGTTTACACAAAGATCTACAGTTCAGCCATCAGTTTACACACAGATCTAGAGTTCAGCCATCAGTTTACACACAGAGATCTACAGTTCAGCCATCAGTTTACACACAGAGATCTAGAGTTCAGCCATCAGTTTACACACAGAGATCTACAGTTCAGCCATCAGTTTACACACAGAGATCTACAGTTCAGCCATCAGCAGGGGGTTCAGACGTCCTTCAGCAGGAGACAGAGGTCAGCGAGTGCCTGGCTATAGCAGGCTTTGGGAATCGAACCCGGTACCCACCCCCTGTAATAAGGCCAGGGAGGCTCCTCGCTGTGGAACGCCCACCAGTAACCCGGAGGCTTTGGGGATCGAACCCAGTACCAACACCCTACACCAACACTACATCAGCTGGCCCTCGTCTCAGAGTCATTAAACGTAACATTGTATTACTTTCATCTGTCAAATAATCAAAGGTTCAGACGGCTCATGAGGCCCTGAGCGACGTGTGTGAGACGTACCAGGATCTTCTGCAGCTGGTCCACCGACTGGCTGTCCACACTCCTGCCGTTGATCTCAGCGATCTCATCGCCTTCGTGAAGAGATCCTGGAGAGAGCGGAGAACCCATCAGAACTCACGGTCGGGTCGAGAGAGGCTCCAGACTCACCTGTTCAGAGTTCACCTGGGCTCGGAGCCAGAGAGGCTCCAGACTCACCTGTTCAGAGTTCACCTGGGCTCGGAGCCAGAGAGGCTCCAGACTCACCTGTTCAGAGTTCACCCCCCCCCCCCCCCCCCCCCCACACACACACACACCCCTCTTAGGCACTTATTGTATGTTGTACGACCTAACACTTAAAAATAGTACTTAGCATTGTGTAGCATCTTATCCTAGCTATCTTTGTTGTGTACGGGGAATGGGTTAGCCTAACAATTGTAAGTGCTTGGCACTTGGTTCTATGAACATCCTTACTGTACCGACAGCAATATATTGTTGTTTCTCTCAAGTGGTAATTTGTTTTCACAGTGAATTGCTGTATCTCTGGACTACACGTATAGAATGGGGTGATGAATGATGGGAGTTGTAGTTCAAAGATGATAACGGCCAACAACACCCATCATGCATCACTTGGAGGAGGTGCTTGATGGATGTTGTAGTCTAAAAATATATCCATCATTCTTGGACTATAAATGGTATCATGGGGCAATGCACTGTTTTTATGCTGTAGCCCAAATAGGCTTTTATAGTCTTGAACTTAAGCTTGGGGCGATGCATTATAGGATTTTTAATGTAGAATGTTGGTGTATTTTAGCCCTGTGGTTGCCTCCGGTGATCAATTCCTGCAAGACATCACTCCAACTCACAAGGTCTGCACAGTGCTTGATGCCATAAACGTTTACTGGTCAGTACCATTGGCCACTGAGTGTCAAGATTGGCTGGCTTTCACCTACGATGGATGCCAGTATACCTGGGCTAGACTGGCTCAGAGACTGGCCTCGGCCCCCACCATCTATCACCAGGCCTTGCGACGACAGCTGACCCTGCCAGAAGCCCCCAAAATGACCTCAGCAGTCATCACGTACTTGGACGACATCCTAATTGCCTCGGAGACCGAGAAAGAGCACGACAAGGACTTAAGGGCAATGATTGACTATCTCCATGTGAAAGGTCACAAATTGAGCTACGACAAGGCACAAATGTCTCAACCAGAGGTAATTTACCTTTGTCAGAAAATCTCACAAGGCAAACGAGAAATCACGCACAACCACACTGCAGCAATCAGGAAAACGCCCGAACCCCGTACAGTCAAAGAACTACGAGCATTCTTGGAAGTATGCAACTACAACAGGAATTGGGTGGAAAACTACACTGAAATTGAGCCTGAAGAAAACAGATGAACATACATCAGAGGAGGAACACAAGGAAAGCTTGAAAAGCATAATGGAGATGCAAGACGCCACGAGTCGTGAAGAAAAATGGACATTGATTGAGAATGCAGCAAAACTCCACGACGACAACTTATGGAGACACGGGAACAGGACAGTTGCACCACAGAGCCTACTGCCATACCTGGCGACACAGCTTCATTCTCTAGGGCATGTGGGTGTGGAAAAGATGCGTCACAGGTTTGGGCAAGTCTGGTGGTCACCAAAATTCAAACCTACGGCAAAAGACATCGTGAGGAGATGTGCTACATGTCTCAAGAACAACCACGACAGGAAAGTGAACTGCCGATGTTGAAAGTCTCCGCACTCCCGGGTCCTTTCCGATGCTTACAGGTGGACTACATCACACTACCTCCATGTAAAGGATATCGAGAAGTCCTCGTGGTCGTTGACAAATTCTCCCGCTAGATCGAAGCATACCCGGTCCGACGTGCAACAGCTGCAAACACAGCTAAAGTGCTAGTCAAAGATTTCATTCTACACTATGGGCTGCCTGATCAGATCTGCTCCGACAATGGAACCCATTTCACCGGAGCAGTCTGTGCCGAGGTGAGCCGTATGCTGAACATCACATGGTCCTTCCATTGTCTGTATCACCCCCAATCGTCAGTACAGGTGGAACGAGCCAACAGGACACTGAAGGAGCGATTGGCGAAGATGCACCAAGAAGGGACTCCATGGGTGGACGCGATGCCCATCGCCTTGTTCAGCATGAGAGCTACATTCAACAAAGACATTGGACTGTCCCCCTACGAGGTCATGTTTGGCCGATGCTTCAGTTTCCCAGGCTCTGTTGACTTGCAGACTCCAGACGTCCACCTGACATCGGACGCTCCGATGAACTACTTCATCCAGCTCTCCGAGACTCTACAGGTGACATCAAACCAGGTCAAGGAAGCTTGGGCCGAGCCCCCATAGGGAGGACATTCATTAGTTGCAGGGCAATGGGTTATGATCCACAAACCACAACGACTAGCGATAGAGGCCAAATATAAGGGGCCATACCAAATTCTATTGGTTACTCGATCCGCTGTTCGTCTAGTAGTAGCTATGTAGACAAAGTGGATACATGCAAGCCACTGCAAATTAGTAGATTCACCGTCTTGTAATGACACTCGTTAAATATGGCACGCAAACTAACTGATACGAGGTGAGGGTGGGTTTCTTTGTTATTTCCATTCCTTTGTTTTCACGAGAGATTAGTCTTCGAAAGATGCTAGGGCTTTATCACCACCTATCTAAGTGAGAATTCAATGTTGGTTCCTTCTTGACACAACTGCTCAGCTGTAGAACATTTATGTTTCACTCATTCACACAAGTTTTATTGAGAATCATGATGACTGATTACTGATATAACCGATATAACCATTTTATCTTTGTTTTTTCACTTTCACTTTTTCTTTGTTTCCTGTTTCACGGACACGAGTTGAGTCCTTGGGATAGCAGAGGCGGCTACCTGTTCTTGAACTGAACTATGTCTCAGTGTTTGTCCTGACGCCCTACTACGAACTTTCATCCTCATCCCCATCACACCTGCGGTGGCCATGACCTTGAAAAGAACTCTGTCGCAACTGCCTACTCAAAACCAAATGAGCCATGATGTTACCAGTATTGTTTGTCATGTTGTGCCATCTTTTTACAGGGAGAAAATTTTCATTTGATAGCCATAATGTAATCCACAAAGATAACACTTTTTTACAAACTGCCCACGGGTTAGCTAAGGCTAAAGGGTTGCAGTCGCGTTGGGTTTATTGGCTTTTGCTATCTTCACCTCAGATATATCCTTACCTCGCTGTCCCGTTCACCCTCCCCGAGTATATTGCAGCTTACAAACATGTCAACCCCCCTAGATCTGTAGTAACACAGGTTCCCTATTACACTGTCCCAATGGAGGAACATTTTAAGGGTTATGCTACAAATAGATCTAAGCGTGATTTATTCCATCAGAATTTTCAAGTTGCTACTCCAACTCAGAGAGTCTTTGCTGCTATCATTCCACACTATGGTATCACAGTTGCTCTTGATGAGATAAGAGATTTAGTACATATTATTGACGCTATAGCGAATGCTTCCGGCCATGGCCTGACTGACCTTAATCATGAATTGTACTGGCTTAGAACAATGATTTTCCAACATCATCTATTGGACTTCCTTGCTGTGCATCTTGGATTGTACCGTTTCTTTATCGAACGCCATTTCCACCAGAGATGTTGCACATACGTCCCGATGCGTCTACGAATGTGTCTAATTATGTTCATGACATCTGTGATAATGTGGCTAGGCTGAAGTCGGAAACTGCGGGTTGGTCTTTGGGAGGATGGCTAAGTGGGGTGGGTGGGTCCATGTTTTCTCAGATAGTCCAAATCGCACAGCCGTTTTTCCTTCCCGTTATTATGCCCTATGTGGTCGTCAAATTAGCTCTCTGTGTGTTTCACCGAATGACCCCGACCGACCCCCCCGGGGACTGCCCCGATCTTATAAACCATCGATTCAACCCTCTTATCCAACCTGTCAGGTTGCTGTGATTTCCACTTCAAGAAATACTACTACGACGGAAAATACACAACTCAGAGTCTATACGAACAGTTTAGAAATAAGCTGAAATATAATAGTAGTCCTAACAGGTTTTTATAATTTTTTGACTACAACTTCCACCATGCGTCACGTATTAATGTCAAAGCATTTCTTTGACTCAGTTAATCTGCTAGTGCTACTGAATCAAAAGATAAATAGAAACTGAACCTAAGGTAGACTATGTGTGGGTTAGTCGTATGGAGACCGGCCAATAGATAACAGGATGAATAAATCAATAATCAGGTCCAGTACCTTGCCGGTGGATCATGCCTCCGTGGAGGATCCGGGCGACGGTACACTTCTGTTTCTCGTTCAGCTTCAGAGTCACGCCCTAAGGAGACAGAAGCGCCCACAGATCAGAATCAGAACCACGCCACTGGCTGAGCAGGTTTACAAGACTCACCTGTATAGAGTTCACCTGGACTAGTGGTTTGACTGCAGTTCACTAGAGTCACTCTCCAGGGAACTGAACTTTATGTTCTCAATGGACTCAGTGGTCTTGTTCGATCATCGTTTGAGTTAGGTTGAGCTAATCCACTTGAACCACATGTTGTGCATGTTGTTGTTTATGTTGTGAATGATGTTTGGACGCTCGTTACCATGGGCTCCGACGGGTTCTTCTCGAACGCCACCTCCCTCATCCTGCTCATCTCTGGTCCGTTGATGGCGGAGCTTCCGTTGGTGTACACTGCTGCCCCCTGGAGGTCAGACGTCTGCATTACAGCCTGCAGAACCGAAAAACAAAGAAGAAAGGGTTTACTTTTACACTCAAGGAAAATAAGATAAGATTATCTTCATTACGTAAAATTTCACATTGTACATTGTACAAGGGGCAGCAGTAGCTCAGGAGGGCGAGCAGGTTGACTGGTAACCGGAAGGTTGTTAGTTCAATCCCGGCTCCTCGAGTGTCGAGGTCTCCTTGAGCAAGACGCCTCACCCTGACTGCTCCTGACCAGCTGGCTGTCGCCCTGCGAGGCTGACTCCGCCGTCGGTGTGTGAAAGTGTGAATGAATGGTTGTAGGTCGCGTTGGATAAAAAAACTCCTAACTAAATTTAAAATGTACACTAAAACATCATCCCCAAAACTCTCCACCAGAGGGACTGAGAGTTCACAAGGGTTCAAGGAGGCATTACAGTGGACTCAGTACAACGGTCCAAGGTGGAACCGGTCCGGGCGCCTGCTGCCGTCAGACTGCTGCGTGTGCAGACCTGATAACGCCGCACCCTAACGCCAAGGCCACAGGGTCGCCAGATCTCACGTGGAAAACCAGCCAAGTCAGCTCTCAGAACAGACTGCTACAACCCGGTACAACTTAAGGGGTCACCTTTCCTTTTCCTTGATCTGTTCGGTCAGCCTTTGTTAACAGCCTTTTGCTAGGCAACCGACATGTTCCCAACTGCTGGTTGATAAGATGTTTAGAAACCAAAATGGTTCAGATAAGTTTCTCCCTCTGAACCTCAGGTCAAAGGAGCCTTTTAATGTAAAGAGACATTTACATTAAAGTTAGACAATACAGACAGGTCATTAAGGAGCAGGTAGGGGTTAGACAGGACAGTTCATTAAAGGTTGGGTATGGGATTTGCAAAAACGCCAGCAGATTTTGAAAATACACAACTCAAATGGTCCTACCCCCTCTCCTTCAACGCTGACTGACTCCACCCATTCCAAGTACCTGGACGCGCAATCATGCACGAGCGCGAACACAGATGCGTGAGAGCGAGCCAGGCTAGCGTAGGTTTTCGTTAAACAACATGGCACTACATTCAGCTGTAAGTTGCACCAGATATTATAAACATTAAACGGTCACATAAATCATTACTTTTTTTAGAAAATGTATGTTTGTTTCATATAATTGTATTGGTAGTCCTGGTTTTCACTAGGGTTGCCGCGGTGTGGACATTTTCACAACGAGTAATACACTCGTCTCAACACCGGTATTACAGAGTATAAACGGTATAAACTTTGAAACTAGGTCAACCGCCATCTTCTCCGTCAACCCTCCTCTCTCACTGTCACAGCGTCTGGCAGCGCGCCAATTCTCGGTGACAGCGTCTTATAACGTTCTATATATAATAGTATATAATATAATTTTATGTATACATTTTTTTTTAAAAAGAGTTTTCCTTCTCTTTGCTGGTGGTGGTGGTGGTGGGGATGGTGGCGTCTTGTCTGCCATGGAAATTGTCTTCTACTGCTAGGTCCAAATGTGGATTAACTAGTTCCAGTTGCTACCGCAGGATAACAACAAACAGGAGCTTGCTCTGGGTCACAAGCTCTGGGTCACGAGTACTGCACGAAGGGGTTGCGCGCGGGGGAGGGGGAGTGCAGTACGACTGTTTGATTGACGTACTTACTGTCCAATGCAACTCGGTGGCTCTGGAAATCATTGTCTGGAGTTTTTCGAGCCCTGCCCGTTCCACAGATGATTGACTTGTTTAATTTTCATGTCAGTACTTCTAACTCAGTGGCTGTAAGTGGGTTATGATAAGGATTTCAAGTAATTTTGCAAAAATGGCCAAAAAAGCGAATTCCATACCCAACCTTTAAGGAGCAGGTAGGGGTTAGACAGTACAGAAACAGGTCATTAAGGAGCAGGTAGGGGTTAGACAGTACAGAGACAGGTCATTAAGGAGCAGCTAGGGGTTAGACAGTACAGAGACAGGTCATTAAGGAGCAGGTAGGGGTTAGACAGAACAGAGACAGGTCATTAAGGAGCAGGTAGGGGTTAGACAGTACAGAGACGGGTCATTAAGGAGCAGGTAGGGGTTAGACAGTACAGAGACAGGTCATTAAGGAGCAGGTAGGGGTTAGACAGTACAGAGACAGGTCATTAAGGAGCAGGTAGGGGTTAGACAGTACAGAGACAGGTCATTAAGGAGCAGGTAGGGGTTAGACAGTACAGAGACAGGTCACTAAGGAGCAGGTAGGGGTTAGACAGTACAGAGACAGGTCATTAAGGAGCAGGTAGGGGTTAGACAGTACAGAGACAGGTCATTAAGGAGCAGGTAGGGGTTAGACAGTACAGAGACAGATCATTAAGGAGCAGGTAGGGGTTAGACAGTACAGAGACAGGTCATTAAGGAGCAGGTAGGGGTTAGACAGTACAGAGACAGGTCACTAAGGAGCAGGTAGGGGTTAGACAGTACAGAGACAGGTCATTAAGGAGCAGGTAGGGGTTAGACAGTACAGAGACAGGTCATTAAGGAGCAGGTAGGGGTTAGACAGTACAGAGACAGGTCATTAGGAGCAGGTAGGGGTTAGACAGTACAGAGACAGGTCATTAAGGAGCAGGTAGGGGTTAAACAGTACAGAGACAGATCATTAAGGAGCAGGTAGGGGTTAGACAGTACAGAGACAGGTCATTAAGGAACAGGTAGGGGTTAGACAGTACAGAGACAGGTCATTAAGGAGCAGGTAGGGGTTAGACAGTACAGAGACAGGTCATTAAGGAGCAGGTAGGGGTTAGACAGTACAGAGACAGGTCATTAAGGAGCAGGTAGGGGTTAGACAGTACAGAGACAGGTCATTAAGGAGCAGGTAGGGGTTAGACAGTACAGAGACAGGTCGTTAAGGAGCAGGTAGGGGTTAGACAGTACAGAGACAGGTCATTAAGGAGCGGGTAGGGGTTAGACAGTACAGAGACAGGTCATTAAGGAGCGGGTAGGGGTTAGACAGTACAGAGACAGGTCATTAAGGAGCAGGTAGGGGTTAGACAGTACAGAGACAGGTCATTAAGGAGCGGGTAGGGGTTAGACAGTACAGAGACAGGTCATTAAGGAGCAGGTAGGGGTTAGACAGTACAGAGACAGGTCATTAAGGAGCAGATAGGGGTTAGACAGTACAGAGACAGGTCATTAAGGAACAGGTAGGGGTTAGACAGTACAGAGACAGGTCATTAAGGAGCAGGTAGGGGTTAGACAGTACAGAGACAGGTCATTAAGGAGCGGGTAGGGGTTAGACAGTACAGAGACAGGTCATTAAGGAGCAGGTAGGGGTTAGACAGTACAGAGACAGGTCATTAAGGAGCAGGTAGGGGTTAGACAGTACAGGGACAGGTCATTAAGGAGCAGGTAGGGGTTAGACAGTACAGAGACAGGTCATTAAGGAGCAGGTAGGGGTTAGGGGCGTCTTGCTCAAGGACTGGGGTTCGAACCGAGCAGCTTCCGGCGGGGTCAAACACCCTGACCTCTCCGCTCCGCCCTTCTTTAGGCAGCGGGCTGGACCCCCCCCTCCCCCCCCCCCCCCCCTGTTGCCATGGTGACCGTCCAGTGGTGATGCCCCATCCATCGTAATAAAAAACACCGGAATTAGCGTGCTGCGTGAAAGCCTCTTAACTTAATTTTCATGCCATGGGACCTTTAAGTAAATGCTGTGAAAGAATTCAGACGACGAGGCTGTGTTGATGGTCGCCTCCTAACCCCTGACCCCGTAACCTTTTAAACCGTTGGGTGAGGTATACACAGTAGGCCAACACAAAGTTGCACTTCGGGTTGTTTTGACTAAAATAGGCGTTTGTAATCATATGGTACATACAGTATGTAATCATATGGTACATACAGTATGTAATCATATGGTACATACAGTATGTAATCATATGGTATACAGTATGTAATCATATGGTACATACAGTATGTAATCATATGGTATACAGTATGTAATCGTATGGTATACAGTATGTAATCATATGGTACATACAGTATGTAATCATATGGTACATACAGTATGTAATCATATGGTATACAGTATGTAATCATATGGTATACAGTATGTAATCATATGGTACATACAGTATGTAATCATATGGTATACAGTATGTAATCATATGGTACATACAGTATGTAATCATATGGTACATACAGTATGTAATCATATGGTATACAGTATGTAATCATATGGTACATACAGTATGTAATCATATGGTATACAGTATGTAATCATATGGTACATACAGTATGTAATCATATGGTACATACATACAGTATGTGTAAAAGCAATATATTGTTTTTTCTCTTCTTCTGACAAATGGACTCACTGCAAGTCGCTTTGGATAATAGCATCTGGTAAACGCCCTGAATGTAAACGTAATATTTATGTACAATATATTAGATATATAGATAAGAGAGTCCCGGACAGAAGGGAAACCCCAAGGGTTGAGATCCCCTGGGCACAGTTTTTAATGAACATTGGATTGGATCACTGTGATCCAAATACCAAATTACGGGATAACCAACTGAATCCATCCCTGCGATGGGATCAGGGTATTCCTGTTCTTTTGGATCAAAAGATCCCAAACTGAGTTCAAAGTTTTGAAAACCCAAAGGGCAGATTTGATCCAGATCAAATGTAAAAATCAGACTACATGATCTGATCCCAGTTCTGAATCCCTCTATTGCTTTGAAAAAAACCATTTCCAAGATTTGATCCATTCCGTGATCCGAAATCCCAATGGATTACTTTTGAAAAACTTGGCCCCCCCTGGTGTCAAACCATTTCACTACCGGGTAACAGGAGACGTCTGGGCTGCTCTGAGACCAGCAGACCTGGAGTCAAGCCAGACACCGTTCAGGGGGTTAGAACACAACATCACGGGGTAGAGAGAGAGAGAGAGAGAGAGAGAGAGAGAGAGAGAGAGGGTTCAAGGGACTGTTTGGAGGTCCATAGAAAGGGGCTGACATCAAATGGTATCATGGCCTAAAACAGTCGTAATTAACTATAGGTCTTGTACACATGACAGTTGTTTACAGCATAGAGGATATCACAACAGGAAGAGGTCTGTCTCACACCATGGACATTATGTGGACTAAGAACACGGACGTCTGACAGCAGACAGAGAGATGGCCCCCCTGGTGGTCGAAGTGTATAGCACACATGGTGGTCGAAGTGTGTAGCACCCCTGGTGGTCGGAGTGTGAATACAGCATAGAATAGACTAAAGTAGAGTAGAGCATAATGGAGTAGGCTTTAGTGGAGTAGAGTAGGCTATAGTAGAGTAGTGCAGGCTATAGTAAGGGATGTGTTTTCAGGTAAAGGGTTTTGTGTTTTAAGGTTAAGATTAAGGATGAGGGGAAGGGATTTATTTTCAGGTAAAGGGTTAGGGTTTTATTTTAAGGTTAAGGATAAGGGTAAGGGATTTGTCTGTATGTTATGCTGGGTTCATTTAGAAAGCGCTACAAAGCACTTTCCAAAACGACTTTAAATACCAGATCAGTCTGGTCCAGAAATGGATCAGAATCTGTTACAAGTCTGTTGTCTGTGAGGAATAAAGCCTGAAAGCACATCACTCCTGATCAGGAAAGTGTTTACACGTCAACAAGCTAACTGGGGGCTGTTTGAAGGTCGTCTTGTGGATTTCCTGGTTGTCATAACCGCTGACTAACCCCCCCCCCCCCCCCCCCCCAGTGTGTCTCGGGGAGGAAACACCCACGCTATGAAACCAGTTTGGACGGGGGAGAGCCACTCTTGTGCAACGAACGTTCACCATGAACATGGTGCCGATGTTCCCCATTTAGAAACATCAGCTGTTTCAGCAGAACACTTCACCAGTGATTAACAGGCATTAATTAGCACCAAATAAAAGCTTATCTTATCACTGCATGATACCTGAATCAGTCAATCTTCACGTGAACAGACGTCTGAACCAATCACAAACAGGGCCTGTGGTTAATTGTCTTTTTAATGACAACATTAAATAGGTAAGCTATTTTGATGACGTTAAACAGGGTTACAAGGCTACTTGATCTTATCATGACAGGGTTTATGATCACCCATACAGACACACCTCGTGGCTCCGTTAGATTAACCCCAAGGAGGATGACCCCCTCCCCCCCTCCCCCCCATTCATCATCGGCCATTAGCCCCCCAGAGGTACAACGGGCCCAGGGCTCCTGAGGATCTATCTCAGCGATGGCCGGACAATCCAACAATACACGACTTAGTCCTTCACCTTGGTAATCCAGACACTAACGTCCTGTTACCAACCATAATCTCAGCCTATCAGCCCCACGGCCCACACACACACACACACACAAACACACACAGTGGTGGTGTCAGACTGATGATTCTGACGTGCTGAAGCTGCACTAAATAAAACGCTGATCATCAAGTGGTGGCGAGCGTCAGAGGAACTCTGAGCGCGAGGTCTGTGAGGAGGAGCGACCGCTCCAGAGACGAGGCCCTGGATGCTGAGCCAGCGGGGTAGCTTCCCCCTGCTGACTCAGCGCATCTCAGAGATAGTGTGTGAGAGAGTGTGTGTGTGTGTGTGTGTGTGTGTGTGTGTGTGTGTGTGTGTGTGTGTGTGTGTGTGTGTGTGTGTGTGTGTGTCATAAAAAAGAACTGATTCACAAAAATACTTATAAAGACAGACCCGTAGGTTGGCTAAAGAACGTTTAGGGAACACTGAACCGAACCATTGATGAGTATTGAACCGGGAGTTCCCTTGGTTGATCAACAGGCCTATCAACGCACTCACCTTATCAATATAACTTTATTTGGTGTTGAATGAGGTGACATTGATAAGGATTGTGTTTATTTAACGGATTATTTTCAACTGCAGTAATCGTATTATGCTCAAATCATATCATAAAAATAAAACCTATGAACATAGACGTTTGAATCGTAGCCTATGTCTTTGCATTTACCTGACGTCAGTGAGATGAGGCGAATTTGAGCGCGGACTACTGACAAATGCGCAAAACCAGACGCACCAAACTTTCCCCATAATACACTCCGCTGTCCCGGTCTTATCACCCCCCCCCCCCCCGCTGTCGGGGTCCCGTCCTGAGACAACAACACAACCCTCAACGACACGCTGGGTCCTCTGGATCCCAAAACAACACGACAGCTAGGTCCGAAACACGACAACACCCCGAGAGGAGCAAACGTACCTTCTCGGGTCTGTTGTGCAGCAGCTGCTCCAGGTACAGGTCGGACAGCGCCGTGCGGACCCCCGGGATCGGCTCCAGGGTCACCGTCGGCTCGTTCTTATTGGACTTCAGCGTCATCTTCGTGTTGGCCAGAAGTCAAGCGAACCCAAGAGGCCCCTGATGAAGGTCCAGAGAACTTATAGCCGCAGAGACGCGCTGATCGGCGATAAGACGCCGTGATCAGATCAGCCAACTTGGGTCTGAAGTCCGAGGAGGAGGAGGAGGTGGTGATGGAGGAGGAAGGGGGGAACTTGTGCAACACGGCTGACAAAGCAGTCGCTAAGCCGCCGAGGATGAGGAGGATGATGATGATGATGTCAGGGAGGGGAAAACCTCACTGCAGATTTCTCCGAGGGGCGTGCTGAGGAGATGACGTCCCAGTCCCTACTAGGACGAGGCCGAAATACAACCGTATTTAATATGAAAAGTCAGCGAATAAACACCCCAGGGTGGCCGTTTCGTTGGTCCATATCCGATTAAGACACATAACGGGGGGATGGGAGCGCAGATTAAAGTAGAATAGCGGAACGCACAGCGATGACGCTACTGCTGGGTTTTCAGCAGTGGGCGGGTCCGCTGAGAGGCGGATGTTGTGCTCCTCACAGCAGTGGGCGGGTCCGCTGAGAGGCGGATGTTGTGCTACTCGCAGTAGTGGGCGGGTCCGCTGAGAGGCGGATGTTGTGCTCCTCACAGCAGTTTGACAGCTCGTTGCATTCATCGGTTTATTTGTTGACGTTATGGAGTAAAAATAGTACATACAATTATTATGAGGAAAATATTCTGTCAGTAATGTTTAATTATTGCAAAGTATAACAGCATAACTTTATTGACAATTTGAGGCGAACGCATCCAATGACACGACATAAATAATTTAGAAACAAAATTTAAGAAATTGAAGGCATATAGCGACTTAATAAACCGCCCATAACAGCACAAATATTTAAACTTATTCATAACACTAACTGTATTTAGGCTGTTGAAACACGCCTACCTAGATAGTAGCCTACCCGTGTCTGCCGCAGAACTTCAGCCCCCCCAAAAATATCGGTTGGTTCAAGATGAGATAAGTGAGATGAATATACATAACTAATAATAAACCCGGTTCGTCCACATTCAAACAGTGAGCATCGATCAGTGCATGGCCTGCCATGAGATTTATTTGATATTATATTTCATGATATTTAATTTGTATTTATAATTTTGGATGGAGCTGCAGTATTAATAATAATAATAATAATAATACATTAAATTTAGAGGCGCCTTTCAAGACACCCAAGGTCAACTTACAGAGCATATAGTCATCGTAGTATTGCAGTGCATTATTAAATCCAGATGATTTAGGTCTGATAAGGATCTGTAAACAATATCAGGTCAAAAACCTGTACACAATATCTGGTCAAATACAATATCAGGTAAAATACCTGTAAACAATATCTGGGGTCTCATTTATAACCGTTGCGTACGCACAAAACGGGGCTGAAATTGGCGTAGGCCTACGTGACTTTTCACGCCAAGGTTGTGATCTATAAAAAACCAACTTGACGGGAAAATGTGCGCAGCCCTAAGCAAACTCTGACCCATGCGTACGCATGGTTTGGAGGAAAAGGAGAATTGGCGACACAGACGGTGTGGTGGTGAACTGAAGTCAGACCGAAGAATTGCAGAGTGAGAAGAACGATTATGTTTTATCATCGCCCTTCATCAATTTAATTTCAACCCGTATCATGCGTTAAATCCTAATCAGAATAATTTAAATCCACTGCGTTATTTCTCAGTTATAACTCCAGAAATATCTCCTTAGAATAGAAATAAAAAGAAATGCCCTATATTTAATCCCGTCAATCCATACTGTCCACTGACGGCGCGACTGCATGGAATAAAGCATCTGTCCAACATGTGTCAATAACATAATATTTTTATGTGACACTGTAAACACATGATCGAATGTCAATTAAATCCCAAGTGTGAAAAACCAAGCCACACTCATCACAATCGTTGTCCGTTACTCTTGATGCTTTTCATGACAAATCAGGCATTAAAAAGGGGTTATGTTCAAGAACATTTTACGTGGGTAATTACAAACTGATTATCCAAGGCGTTCTCGTCAGTCTTATTACCGTAACCCTATAAATACAGAGGTGAGCGCCGTGGTAATGCTGCACCATATGGCACTTCTGGCGGACCATGCAAATGGCAGGATTCGGAGGGAGAGGGTATTTAGGGACCATAACGATTTATTGGTAGGCTAGATAAAAATATGTAACTATGTCAGACCACTTCTTTTTTTAATTCTGGGACAGTGCGCTCCGTGCTACTGACAGAGTTCACTGCTGCAGCAACATGTTGCCACTCACTCTGCTTTTTGTTGTTGGCGATCCCAATCCCGTGACCGCCGAACAAAACTACCTTTCGGGCCTCCATCTCACCCACAAGTGTCTCCACTTCAACCTCCGTGAAATTTCGCTTTTTTGATTTTCTCAGTACTTCTGCCATTGTTTCCAACAAGACATAATACCGGCATCTGAGTCTGTTTTATATGCAGATCGCATTCATGAGGTCATTTGCATTGACCATTTATGGTTAAAAAGGGGCGTGTAGAGGGCGGAACGTGAAGCTGATTCAGCTGCGCACAATAGTCAGTATGTGATTTATAAAGCAAAGATTGCGTACAGGTGTGCGTACGCAGTGTTTTATAAATCTGAATATTTTTTGGCGCACGCAAAACTTGGCTTCTGGGCGTACGCACCTTTTTAGTAACGATCCTACGCACAGTTTTATAAATGAGACCCCAGAACAGTTTAGAGTAGAGGCCAGGATAGAGTACATAAGAGTATAGGGGCAAGTAGACCAAACTAGAGTAGAGTAGAAGAGTCTATAGTATAATTCACTGTTGAGTAGCAGATCAAAACATAGTAAGTAGAGGTCAAGGTAGAGCATAATTTATGTGCTTGAAGGTTAATAATCACCAGGGGTCTCATTTATAAAACTGTGCGTAGGATCGTTACTAAAAATGTGCGTACGCCCAGAAGCCAAGTTTTGCGTGCGCCAAAAAATATTCAGATTTATAAAACACTGCGTACGCACACCTGTACGCAATCTTTGCTTTATAAATCACATACTGACTACAATTGTGCGCAGCTGAATCAGCTTCACGTTCCGCCCTCTACACGCCCCTTTTTAACCATAAATGGTCAATGCAAATGACCTCATGAATGCGATCTGCATATAAAACAGACTCAGATGCCGGTATTATGTCTTGTTGGAAACAATGGCAGAAGTACTGAGAAAATCAAAAAAGCGAAATTTCACGGAGGTTGAAGTGGAGACACTTGTGGGTGAGATGGAGGCCCGAAAGGTAGTTTTGTTCGGCGGTCACGGGATTGGGATCGCCAACAACAAAAAGCAGAGTGAGTGGCAACATGTTGCTGCAGCAGTGAACTCTGTCAGTAGCACGGAGCGCACAGTCCCAGAATTAAAAAAGAAGTGGTCTGACATAGAGTTACATATTTTTATGTAGCCTACCAATAAATCGTTATGGTCCCTAAATACCCTCTCCCTCCGAATCCTGCATGGTCCGCCAGAAGTGCCATATGTTGCAGCATTACCACGGCGCTCACCTCTGTATTTATAGGGTTACGGTAATAAGACTGACGAGAACGCCTTGGATAATCAGTTTGTAATTACCCACGTAAAATGTTCTTGAACATAACCCCTTTTTAATGCCTGATTTGTCATGAAAAGCATCAAGAGTAACGGACAACGATTGTGATGAGTGTGGCTTGGTTTTTCACACTTGGGATTTAATTGACATTTGATCATGTGTTTACAGTGTCACATAAAAATATTATGTTATTGACACATGTTGGACAGATGCTTTATTCCATGCAGTCGCGCCGTCAGTGGACAGTATGGAGTGACGGGATTAAATATAGAGAATTTCTTTTTATTTCTATTCTAAGGAGATATTTCTGGAGTTATAACTGAGAAATAACGCAGTGGACTTAAATTATTCTGATTAGGATTTAACGCATGATACGGGTTGAAATTAAATTGATGAAGGGCGATGATAAAACATAATCGTTCTTCTCACTCTGCAATTCTTCGGTCTGACTTCAGTTCACCACCACACCGTCTGTGTCGCCAATTCTCCTTTTCCTCCAAACCATGCGTACGCATGGGTCAGAGTTTGCTTAGGGCTGCGCACATTTTCCCGTCAAGTTGGTTTTTTATAGATCACAACCTTGGCGTGAAAAGTCACGTACGCAACTTTCAGCCCCGTTTTGTGCGTACGCAACGGTTATAAATGAGACCCCTGATCTACTGTTCCGTGATTTACTCCACTATAGCCTGCACTACTCTATTATAGCCTACACTACTCTACTATAGCCTACTCTACTCCACTAAAGCCTACTCCATTATACTCTACTCCACTAAAGCCTACTCCATTATACTCTACTATAGCCTACTCCATTATACTCTACTCCACTAAAGCCTACTCTGTTATACTCTACTCTACTGTACTCTATTATACTCTACTGTACTCTGTTATACTCTGCTCTACTGTACTCTGTTATACTCTACTCTGTTATACTCTACTGTACTCTGTTATACTCTGCCGTACTGTACTCTGTTATACTCTGCTCTACTGTACTCTGCCGTACTGTACTCTGTTATACTCTACTCTGTTATACCCTACTGTACTCTGTTATACTCTACTCTACTGTACTCTTTTATACTCTACTCTACTGTACTCTGTTATACTCTACTCTACTGTACTCTGTTATACTCTACTCTACTGTAATCTGTTATACTCTGCCATACTGTACTCTGTTATACTCTACCCTACTGTACTCTGTAATACTCTACTCTACTCTACTGTACTCTGTTATACTCTACCCTACTGTACTCTGTTATACTCTGCTCTACTGTACTCTGTTATACTATACTGTACTCTGTTATACTCTGCTCTACTGTATTCTGTTATACTCTACCCTACTGTACTCCACTCCCTTGGTCAGGCCTCTCTGTCGCCCCCCCAGGGACAGAGAGACGAGGAGCAGGCACCGGGACAGACCGACGGGGGGGGGGGGGGGGGCAGCAACCAGTAAACAGCAGGGGGTTACTGGTTGCTGCCCACACATCCATAAAAACAGAATGTTGGCTGTGACCCACAGGGATTGGATGGCATCCAGCAGCCCCCGGTAGCGTCTACCGAGGAATACTAGAGGAAATCCTGCTGGCTCCTGCCCTCTCATGCTGCCATTGTCAAGATAAACAGAGAAGGCTTAAACCGCCTCCCAGACTATATACTTCTGCACAACGTGACCCTCCCTATCGTAAGAGATATTATATACAGCGGGACACACCGACAACTTGTTTGCTGATCAAAGTTATCAATATGGACGTGCAAAAGAACACAGAGAGAGAGCACCTCGATAGTTCTGTCTGAGAGGGAAGTAGCCTATGTCCCGCGTGTGAGACCAGCCCTCCCCCTTACAAAAATATAATGGTATCGGCCGGCACGCAGCCAAATGGAATGCCGTTCGTTGACCTGCGGGTATCTCTCACTCGCCGTTGAAACCCCTGTGCGTGTTTGGCCGTGAAGCTACGGTTAACAGTCGCGAATAGGTGGTTCCTATTAAGGTTGGCCTGAAACCGAATTAAAACCACTCACACAACTTGTGACGCGTGTTCCTGAGTCCCCGCGGCACGATGGCCGGGCTGCTCAGACATCTGCTACAGAACATCAGACTTGTGTCCTCTTTTGGAAAGTCTCATACTAAAGGCGCATATTCTCAGAAAAGACATCTCGCCTCTACCACGACGACCCTTTACGATTGGCGCGCCGCGGATGAGTATGTTGGTAAGATTGCTTTAGTAGCCCTTTTGTTAAAGCCTTATAACGGTTGTTGTGGTAATCATAAAGCGCGTACCGAACGTGCATATCACTGGTTTATTTATGTGTTCTCCTCATCTCCTAGAGATCAGCCATGGAGATGCGGTGATGCAGTTTGACTATGTCTGGCTGCGGGATACATGTCGCTCTGCCGCCTCTTACAACCCCAAGACCAGCCAGAGAATCCTCGACACAGCAAGTATTGATTTGAACATCCGTCCTGCACAAACCAAGGTAACGGACGGGCACCTCTCACTCACATGTAAGTAATGTTGGGAGAGGGAGATGGGCATTAACGACTTTGTTTACCATTTGACATAAAATCATCATATTGTTAAGTGCAGCAATAATGCTAGTTTATGTTTGCGTAGTAGACCACAACTTTTACACAAACGTTTACGCAAACAACAAACAAACAATAAAAAAATGTTTATTTGCGTAAATGTACGCCTAAAGGTTTGCGTAAAAGTTATGGTTCTCGTGCGCGTGAGCATGGTCTAAACGGCACCTCACCTCCGACGCGTCGCCCCCCCCGCAGGGCCAGACGGTCACGTGACCTCCTACAGTCTGAGCTGGTTGGCCGAGCACAGCTACCAGGTCAAAACGAGGACGGTGCTGCAGAACCGCGTGTTGTGGAACCGCGACACCTATGACGCGGCGCAGGTGCCGTCCGCGCGCTGGGAAGAGTTCATGAGCAGCGAGGCGGAACTCAGGAGCTTCGTGCAGAACTTTCTCCTCTACGGGATTGCCTTCGTGGACGGCGTGCCGGCCAGCGTGGAGGCCACGGAGGCGGTGTCTGAGAGAGTCAGCATCATCAGGTAAACCCGGCGCCCGGTGGCGGGGTCTGCGGCGGTGGGAACGCAGAAGGGCCGACATGCGCTAGCTGCGTGTGGGGGATTGAACACTGCTCGCTGAAACCATAAACACTCTTACCGAGCTCACGTTGCACCTGGGGCTCCGGTTGTAGGAAAGAAGTCATAAAGAATGCATTTATTGTTTTATTTATCCATAAATTGAGTCTCCCTTGCAGACCACGGATAAAGTTTGGACTTAGCACTCAGAACTCTGTCAATGTCCCAGGAAATCATTGAACCAACAACTCCTGCCTAACAACCACCTAATAACCACTGGTGTGCGTGTGTGTGTGCGTGTGCGTGTGTGTGTCCTGTGCACCAGGGAGACCCTGTACGGGAGGATGTGGAGCTTCACCTCTGACCTATCCCGGGGAGACACCGCCTACACCACCCAGGCGCTGGACAGACACACGGACACCACCTACCTCCACGAGCCCTGTGGGTGGGTGTCCCCCCTCCACACCCAGGCCTCCATGTTGACGTTCACCTGCGTCTCGTTGCACCATTTAACCTACGTTACCCTGGAGTCTCTATGACGACCAACCAGTCTGAACAGGAAGGGAGGGCGGGGTGGACAGTGATAGACATGGTTACCGCGGCGATGTGAACGCCGCCTCATTAACCGTTGCTGTGAGCCGTGGCGCGGTCAGTGTTTCACCGTGTGATGCCGGGGGGACGGGTGACAGGGTGCAGGTGTTCCACTGCCTGCAGCATGACGGGACGGGGGGCCGCACGCTGCTGGTGGACGGGTTCCACGCGGCCCACAAGGTTCTGGAGGAGTCCCCGGAGAGCTTCCAGGTGCTCTGCCGGGTGCCCATCAGGCACGAGAACATCGAGGCCGAGGGGGGCCACCGGAACCACCTGGTGGGCACGGGGCCGGTGCTCAGCGCTCACCCCTGGAACCGGGAGCTCTACATGATCAGGTACCCCCCCTCGGTTAGAGAGCACCACTGCAGCTGGGCCGTACAACAGGAGGGTTATCAGACTCAGGCTTCAAGCAGTACAGACAGGACTTAGCATGGCGTAGCATCCTATCCTAGCTGTCTTTGTTACACACCGGGAACGGGTTAACCTAGTGATGGTTAGTGCTTGGAACTTGGTTCTATGAACATCCTTACTGTACCAACAACGATACATTGTTGTTTCTCCTGCTTCTGACAAATGTACTTAGTGTAAGTCGCTTTGGATAAAACGGCTTATTGATCTGCTACACGCCCTCAATGTAAATGTAACATACTGTCGAAATTTGAATAGTTAAAAAATGTGTACTTTCCAGGGTGCTTTTGGGATTATCCAATCAATACTTTGACAGACGACCAGTTGCATTGACGTACTCCTGTCATTGGCTGTCATTCTCTTAGTAATATAATAATGTTAAGCCACCCTGGAGAATCTGAAGAACACAAAACCACCAAGATGACGAGCCTAATTCGCCCAGAGCCTGCGGGCTGCGACCTCGGCCCCCCAGAACAGCGTGAAGCGTGTCGCTGAAGCCTCCCTCTCTCTCTTCCCTCCCAGGTACAACAACTACGACCGCGCGCCGATCGACACGGCGCCCCCGGAGGAGGTCCGGCGCTGGTACGCGGCTCACCGCCTGCTGACCGCCCGGCTTCGGGACCCCGGGAACGAGCTCTGGGTCAAGCTGACGCCCGGGAGGGTGAGGGTTCACATCCCTTCAGCTCACATCACAGCTGCCTGTCACCTCTACATTGAGCGCGTGTAGCGGATGCTACGAGTCCATTTGTCAGAAGAAAGAAACAACAATATATCTCTGTCTGTACAGGAAGGAGGTTCATAGAGCCAAGTGCCAAGCACTAACAATCGCTATACGCCAGCACGTACAACATACAGTAATGTGCACATTAAGGGCCAGGATGTACAACGTAGTCTGAGTATGAGACATCACAAGTGGGAGTGTCCATCCAGATGCATTTCCCCGTGATAAGAACAACGCTAATAACATAATCATTAATTAATTATTATTGTATCAAGCAGTACCAAGATGCTGGATGGGGATGTGTTCTTTTGGAGCGTCAGATGACATGATGAACCCTCTTACAAACCCCCGCTATCACACATCTGGGTGGACTCTCCCACTTGTGATGTCACAATTGGAAAGGTTTGATTAGCATCCAGCTGCAGCCCCGGAGTGGTGGAGGGGCCTGTGGCGGAGGGGCCTGTGGTGGAGGGGCCTGTGGTGGAGGGGCCTGTGGCGGAGGGGCCTGTGGTGTGGTGGAGGGGCCTGTGGTGTGGTGGAGGGGCCTGTGGCGGAGGGGCCTGTGGCGGAGGGGCCTGTGGCGGAGGGGCCTGTGGTGTGGCGGAGGGGCCTGTGGTGTGGCGGGGGAGCCTGTGGTGTGGTGGAGGGGCCTGTGGCGGAGGGGCCTGTGGCGGAGGGGCCTGTGGTGTGGCGGAGGGGCCTGTGGTGGAGGGGCCTGTGGTGGAGGGGCCTGTGGCGGAGGGGCCTGTGGTGGAGGGGCCTGTGGTGGAGGGGCCTGTGGTGGAGGGGCCTGTGGCGGAGGGGCCTGTGGTGTGGTGGAGGGGCTGCAGCTGGATGCTATTGAAGCGGTTTGACGCTGCTTGTAATGATACCAACCCCACCCCTGCTGGTCCAATGGAGCCATTTAAACATGAATGGATGAATGGCTGACAGGGTGCAGGTTTCCGCTGGCTGGAGCCAGTTTAAACCGGTACAGAGCACAGCCTATAGAGATGTGTGCTCTACACCTGTCTAAACAGCCTCACGGTGGTTAAGCTCTGTTGTTGACAGGCTGTTTACTGATGTTTGTTGGTTCCTCAGGTGGTGTTCATTGATAACTGAGGTGCGTTCAGAATCGCAAACATAGGCGAACGTTCGCGAACGATTTTAAACATTTTCTGTTAAACGAACATAAGCAAGCAAACATTTACGAACATAGGCAAACTGTCGGAAAAGGTAGTTCTCCACAAACACTTCGGCTACGTGACATTCGTTGCCATGGCATTAAACTAAACTATATTGAAATCATTTACTCCTTTCCTACACAGAAAGCAATAGATAAAACGTTTCATATAGCCTATCTACACCCTTACTTCAACTGTTGTCTTTTGTATCCTAAAATGCGATTTGAACGTTATATCGCAGTAAGTGGGTACAACTTCGGTGACGTAGCCCTCTATTCTTGAATTTTCCGTACTGGTTGTCTGCAGTAGGCTTTCAACGAGGTCGACCACTTGCAAACCCTCTTCTGTAAACTCTTCCATTAACATGGAGGCTGCCGCTAATACCATGGCCTTCGTATCCATTTTTTTCGTTGACAGTTTGTTTAGAACGGTGTTCAAAAATCGTTCAAAATTAATTGTTTAATGTCAACGCGTTCGTTGCGAACGTTCGCCTATGTTCGCTGAACTTGAACGCACCTCTGGTGTTTGTTGGTTCCTCAGGTGGTGTTCATTGATAACTGGTGTTTGTTGGTTCCTCAGGTGGTGTTCATTGATTACTGGTGTTTGTTGGTTCCTCAGGTGGTGTTCATTGATAACTGGCGCGTTCTGCACGGTAGGGATTCCTTCACGGGCCTCCGGCGGGTGTGCGGCTGCTACCTGCCCCGCGACGACCTGCTCAGCACGGCCCGCGCCCTGGGCCTGCTCGCCTGACGGGGGGCCCTCACCTGCGACCCCCGCTGCACCCACAACCACACCATACACCACCCACAACCACACCCTAGTCCACACCATACACCACCCACAACCACACCCTAGTCCACACCATACACCACCCACTGCACCCACAACCACACTAGTCCCCACCACACACCACACCCACACCACACCGTGCTCACACTGCACCCTACACCCACACCACACCGTACTCACACTGCACCCTACATCACACCTACACCACCCACGACACCCACAACCGCCTCACACCAACCCACAACACCCCAAACTAGAGCCCACACGGTTGCCTGGTCTGGGGTCTGTGATAGAACTGCTGACCCCAAAGCCCCCTACTCAGTGACCTCTGGTGATTACAACATGAGGCTATGATAGATATAGATTATAGATATAGAGGATATAGAAGGAAGGCCATCCACCTCGTCACCAATGGACTGACAGTAAAGGAGAAAAGACTTGTTTCTAAGAGGTGCTCCAAAAAATTGTACGTGATTTTTTTATCTAAGAAGGATTTAGGACGGTATAAGCATTGGATTTTGTAATTTTTCTACCAACGAAGTGTTTTATGAGTTGTTTAAGCTTTGATGAACTCCTCAGATAACATGCATTGCACTCTGCCTTTTGCACAATGAAGATTTAAAAAATAATAAACTTTACCCCGTTTGGCGAATTCTCTCGATCTTTGCTACAAAGGCCACGTCTACCTGTAGATGTTTGGGCCTAACCTTTACCTGAACTATTTTAGTTCAGTTCTAGGTCTGGATGGTGGGTGGGTTGATGTTTGCGTTATTACAAAGCTGCAGGCGACGTAAATCTGCAACAATCATCGAGTTTGTGTTAGAGTGAAAAGTACAATAAAAAATAAAAACGGTGAGCATGAGGAATTTTATTATTATCAAAAAAAATAATCCAAAACAAGCAATACGTTTACAACGGGTATTTAAAAGCGTCAGGACGCCGCTTGAAGAAAGAAAAGATTAACCGCACAGAGAGCCGTTCTTCAGATGATCCCTCAACAGCTTCTGGAACTAAAGATTTCAACCAACGCGTCAGGTGATCGGCGGCGTCCCGTGACGGATGACCTGTTGGACCCGATCTCCAAGGGGTCCTACGGGAGTCGTCAGCGCGCGGTGATGCAACAAGAGTAGAGACGCACCTTTGCTCAGAATGCACTCCGTTGCTACAACAACTAAAGACCTTAAGTACCATTCCGACTCGGACTGGTTGGCTTAAAGATTAACGTTAAAAGCGTTAATATGGGCCTGACTGCAGTTTGTTTGCGTTCGCTGTTCACTTTCATCTTACTAAACATGTGAAACAGAGTTGTGTCGCTGAAGCTGCCGTGCAGGGACCTTAACGTCTTATCATCTTATCATGGGACCTTAACGTTCATCATCTTATCTCATTCTGCGGTTATCGGTTGTAAAAGCAGCCCACGTGGTCGTCCGACGCGCTGTCATAAGTTCAAAGCTGACTGCGAGGTTATGTCACGTGGACACTAAGTGGAGGAATGTTGATTCATATTCTCATTTAGGCCTCATCCGTCGAACTAACATTTACTATGCACATGCAAATAGGACAACATTTATAAATGTAAATGAAGGCCAAATTTTGGACACGGAATAGAAAATAATTGTAGGCCTAAATCATTTTACATGGAAGTAAATGCAAAATAAATGTTAAGACACCGACATTGGCTTCTCTTCAAATATTGTCGAATCACAGGAAAAACTCATTACTGTTAAACTAAAAACACGTACAAAAAAACAGAAACAATAACCCCGATGCATCAGTGCCTGTAGAAACAACCACGGTGTTGCACGTCCCCGCGAGGTTTGGTACCGGGGGGCTTCAAGCGCGCGCCTCGTCATCATCACCATGGGTACTGTCGTGGCTGGGAGACGACATCTCCATAGAAACGGCTGACGTCGCAGGAGGCGGACGACTACTCCCCCTAGCGGACACATACAGAACGGAGCCGTGTGTCATTGATCTGAGTGCGTTTCATTATTAAACGTTCTTAATTAGAAGTTAAAAGACATCGTTGTTGTTTTTTTCAAGACAAGCGTCTTAGAGCACCATATTAAACGCTGCATAAATTTCATTTATTATTATTATTATTATTATTATTATCGTTGGGTGCTCTCACTTCATCTCGGCGGCCGGGGTCTTGACGGCAGCGTAGCGGTGCTTCTTGACCTGGTGGGCGATGAACCAGACCACCAGGGCGATCAGCAGGCAGCCCAACAGAGCGCCGATCACCGCGCCCGCGATCACCCCGTCCTCCGCCTCTGTGGAAGAACTACAGTCAGCAGGGGAACCGACGGGAGAACCGACAGGAGAACCGACAGGCGAACGACAGGAGAACCGACAGGAGAACCAACAGAGGAAAACCAACAGAGGAGAAGCGACAGGAGAACAGACAGGAGAACCGACAGGAGAACCAACAGAGGAGAACCGACAGAGGAGAACCGACAGGAGAACCGACAGAAGAACAGACAGGAGAACCGACAGGAGAACCAACAGAGGAGAACCGACAGAGGAGAACCGACAGGAGAACCGACGGGAGAACCGACGGGAGAACAGACGGGAGAACAGACGGGAGAACCGACAGAGGAGAACCGACAGAGGAGAACCGACAGGAGAACCGACAGGAGAACCGACAGGAGAACCAACAGAGGAGAACCGACAGGAGAACAGACAGGAGAACCGACAGGAGAACCGACAGAGGAGAACCGACAGAGGAGAACCGACAGGAGAACAGACAGGAGAACTGACAGAGGAGAACAGACGGGAGAACAGACAGGAGAACCAACAGGAGAACCGACAGAGGAGAACCGACAGGAGAACCGACAGGAGAACAGACAGGAGAACCGACAGGAGAACCGACAGGAGAACCGACTGAGGAGAACCGAGGAGAACCGACAGGAGAACAGACAGGAGAACAGACAGGAGAACCAACAGAGGAGAACCAACAGAGGAGAACCCAAAGGAGAACCGAGAGGAGAACCGAGGAGCCTGCTCACTCGGACAGACAGACAGAAAAGCATGCAGACAATCATGCCTGCATGCTGGCAGACAGACATCTATCTATATGTGTGATATATATGCATACATGTATACACATACATTAAACAGACACACACACACGCGCGTAGTCCCAGCAGTAGCACCCACCCTGGCTGAGCTCCACCATGCAGGTGGAGGTGCCCACGGCGTTGGTGGAGGTACACTGGTACTCCCCGAACTTGAACTCAGAGATGTTCCGGATCTCCAGGATTCCAGTCGGAGTCACTGGGGAAAAGACAAGGATGAACTAAGAGGCTGACAGGGGGGGAGGGGGAGGGAGGAGGGGGAGGGAGAGGGAGAGGCTGTGGGAGTGGAGGAGGGGGGAGGGGGAGGGAGAGGGGGGAGGGAGGGGCTGTGGGAGAGGGTGGAGGGAGAGGCTGTGGAGGTAGGGGGCCCCTCCACCTGGTGGAGGTAGGGGGCGCCTCCACCTGGTGGAGGTAGGGGGCACTACCACCTGGTGGAGGGAGGGGGCGCTGCAGCCTGGCAGCGTTCTGGTGTTTATCTCCTCACCTCGAGCCATGATGGGCTGCCGGGCCCGGGCCTGGTCCAGCCTGACCCAGGTGTAGGTGGGGGGGGGGCTGCCCTTCTCGCTGTGGCAGGTGAGGGTCACCAGGTGGCCCACGGCCACGTCTCCGTGCACGGCGCAGAATGGGGCCGACGGGGGCTCTGGGGGACAGAGGAGGAGGCAGAACCAGAACCATCATGGGGGGGTGGAGTCAGGGCTGGAGCCAGAGGGTCAAGGGGTCATGATAGGGGTCATGCAGGTTGGACCTGTTCTCTAGGGGTTAGGGTTAGGGTCCATGGGTCATGATAGGGGTCATGGAGGTTGGACCTGTTCTCTAGGGGTTAGGGTTAGGGTCAATGGGTCATGACAGGGATCATGGAGGTTGATAAAGTACCTGTTCTCTTTGGGTTAGGGTGGAGGTTAAGGTAGTATACAACCTATTCCGGTCATGCCATGTGCTTGTCCAAAGCTGTTTTCTCACCCTTGCACACTCTTGTATTCCATATATTCAGTTAAGACACAGTCAGCATGTCTGCTCCTCGCTTTATCCTGTGAAGCCCAGACTGTTGTAACAGCGCTGGGTGAGCATCATGTAACATCGGCTCTAGGTCAGGGCTCAATCCCATCCTAACTTCAAACACTGACAATGACGAGACTGCTGCAGTTACCATGGAAACTACCGTGTGGATGCTGAGGCCTGCACGTTGTCGTGGAAACACTGAATGAGTTTATTCAGACAAAATGTTATTCTCTCATCTAAGAATTCTTGGTCATTATTTCAATGTTTATGTTTCCACCGTCTGATATGATAATATCATCTTCTGGAAGCTGGCTCACACTAAAAGCAGATCACATTGTATTGTATGCAAGACAAGTGATCAACTGATTTTCTAAAGTAGCTATTAATGAATTACTTCTAATATTCACCGTTCCCAGTATAGAATACAGCATTGACAAATCGCCTGTGTATGTCCTTTTATCCTTCAATAAAAGTACTATACAGAACTATTTATTCTTATTCAATCACATCTGTTAACTACTTTACATTTTTCAAGCAATTGTTTTAACTGGCTTTTGTTCAAACCCCCAATTAACCCAGAGACCAAAACCAGCTGTGCGGTTTAACAGACGGTGACCCGTGGGTCACACATCGCTCTGACTAAACCAAGTGAACCAATCGGAGGCTGTGGACGAACTCACCGAGCACTTGAACGACGATGCTGGCCTCCGTTTTGCCGCCGATGTCGGGGGAGTTGCGGACCTCGCAGGTGTAGAGTCCGGAGTCGGCCGTCTGCATGTTGCTGATGCCGATGGAGACGTTTCCGCCGGTGCCGTGGGAGGGGGGCAGGGAGAGGCGCCCCTTGTACTCCGGGGGGACCACGTCCTGATCCGCCTGGGAGTAGTAGATCTGGAGGCGGCCCCAGCGGCACGTCATATACACACCGTCCTCTGGATGTTACACGTATGTCTTGTTGTTGTCCTGTTGTTTTATTAAACTCGGTTCTATTCTACTTTTGTCCTGGCGATAGAATCCGGTATTATCTGACATTTCCTTCAGAGGCCATGACGGCCATTTTAAACATGCTTGGTACAGAGGTTGAAGTTCAAAGGTCGGTCAGGGTCAGACGATCTCTGAGCAGCTTTCCAGACCTCTCACACACCTGCACTGCATCAAGCCTTAACGAACCGGAGGTTTAATTAAAGCCAGACTCACTACAGGTGTGTGTGTGTGTGGGATGTTGGAGATCCCTCGACCGGCTGGTCTCTTCTTCAGAGGGAAGAGTTCAGACAGTATGCATGTCTCTCCTTATCTCTACGTACATCTCTACACACAACTATAACATGCATGTTGTAGTTATCATGCTTTGCTATACAGTCTTTAGATTTGTACTTTTCTGCTGTGCTAATAAAACCCTGATCGCTAAATCCTTCTCTGAACGATCATGTGAAGAGACGTCCTAACACATTGAGGTACTCCAGGAAGTCTCCCAGCGCATGGCGTATGAGCAGAGTTCCACGTTTGACCTCTCCACCAACACAACGCTCCACATGTAGACCTCTTCCTCACGCTAGCAGCGCTATCGCAGCGGTTCTGTTATCGTGTTTGTCCAGCCCTGACTCACTGTTTCGCTGACTGAAGGCAGCCTTTGTATGGTGACTAGGGTGTGTCACCAAGTCCCACTCAGCTACCCTGATTTCCTCTCCCCAACACCAGCCAGTACAATGCTATTTGATTTAATTATATATTCATATATTCACGTACGCCTCCTATTCTCAGATGGTGCCAGTAAGAATCTATTTTAGAATCTATTTGATCAAAATATAATACTGCTATGAATATAATAAGCCGATGCCTGCTTTGGCCCTGACCTGTACTTTCGTACCGGAGCGAGGACCAAGCATTGGGCCACAGATTACAACCTCTGTTCACATTGCTTTCATTTTGTATTTATTATATGAATGTATTATTTTTCACCTGCGTGGTAAACCACGAGCCATTGTCTTGTTATGCCTCGATCTATAAAACTGAAGTGAACACTGGTAACCAGGGGAGGGGGCCGAAGTAGGATGCAAAGATGTGGAGGGGACCGGCCCCTGGCGAGACCCCCGGCCCCCCCTCTAAACTGCCCCAGTGCTGCTATGCTTCACCCACACATCTCCCTTTTGGAAGAATCTGACTCAATCTCCAAACCTCATCCATGCCTTAACTCTGGAAAGAACAGTCTCCAAAATGGCGCCCGCCATTTTGTGACTGGCTCATGGACGACGTCACACACAGCGTTTACGTTGTCCTGTGTGGACCGTGACCATGAAGCGATCAAGCTAGCCGAAGACAATCTCAATCTCTGCATCGCCGTGTTTTAGGCATCGATTTTCAAAAATGGTTAAAAAAAGTAAGGTGTAAGAAACGTTAGAAATGAAAGAGTCCTGTGAGTGGCTGTGAGTGCTGTCAGCTGTGAGTGGAAGACCCCGCCCCTATCCTCATCATTATCTCTAGTAGAATCCATTATTGTATCATCTGCATAAAATAGAATTACATCTAGAGATGGGGTCTACGCCATCCATAGTATTGATATTATTATATCATGGCATTATTGTATCGTCTGCATACAGCAGTGCTGGTCTATTCTAGGTGGAGTCGTGGTTAGCGAACGCTGGTCTACCTGCTTGAGGCTGCTGGAGGATTTCTCCACGAAGTTCCACATGACGACGAGGTTGGTGGTCTCCTTGGTGGTGCTGATGAAGGAGCACTGGAGAAGGAGCGACCCTCCCACCGTCACGTTCACGTACCTCTGGGGCGAGGTGACGGTGATCAGCTCCGCACAGCCTAGACGGAGACACAGGGGTCAGTCCTGAGCCTCAGGCCCTCGCGCTCACGGCGCTTCCTGTTCTTCTCTCACTGGACTGTAGCAATACGTTGATTTCTGATTGACTGTTTTGTTGGTTACCCGTAATAATATAATGTTAGGAATAATCATTAGAAAACGAGAGGTACCTGTAACACTGAGCAGCACCGCTAAGGTTAGGACGAAGGCCATGTTTCAGGGTGAGGGTCAGACGGCAGGAGCTGTCCTGGATGTTGTGTTCGCCGTCCCGTTGAGAGGCTCTGGAGCGTGTGAGCCTGGGGAGGGAATGGAGAACTAATGGACTGTATGGATGTACTGAGCACTTTGATAACGCACTGTTTGCATATCTGTGTTTGTCAGACTGGGCGTGTGCACGCTTGGTGGCTAAGCTTTGGATTGGACAATTCAAATAGAAATTGGCGGGAGAGAAATTGAATTTGAAAGACAAAAATTATTTCATTAAAATGCTTGCAAGAAAATATCACAGAGGACACAGAGAGTACACCCCCCCTAGGACATACAGTACACCCCCCCTAGGACACACAGTACACCCCCCCTAGGACACAGACAGTATGAATGATGACCCATCGCTCTATTGCTCGGGCATATTGAAGAAACGGTAGATCCGGGTTTGATCCGAGCGTGACGGTTGGGTTGGAGGGAGAGTGGGGTGTGTGAGGAAGAGGGCTTTCACTCTGGAAGCCCTCCTGACCTGGTTCTGGGTCAGGCGCCGGGCTAAAGGAATGAGTGTCATTTAATCCGCAGCACCTGGTCTTTATCGCCGCGCTGCAGCCATGAGCCAGAATACACTCACACGGCTTATCTGGAGACGGCCCCTCCCTGGTACCGCCGCCCCCCTCCTCACCCCCCCCTCCCCTGTGGCGCTCGCACAATGGCGGCCATCAGTGGAACTCGCATGATTAATCATCTGTAATTACAGAAAGATGACATGTGTAATTAACAGGGTGGTAATTTGTGATCAACGATGCCCCTGAGAGAGGCCTAACGGAGGCCTAACGGGGCCCTGAGGGAGGCCTAACGGAGGCCTCTCTCAGGGGCCCAGTTAGGCCTAAAGGGGCCCTCAGAGAGGCCTCCGTTAGGCCTAACGGGCCCCTGAGAGAGGCCTAACGGAGGCCTCTCTCAGGGGCCCGGTTAGGCCTAACGGGGCCCTGAGAGAGGCCTCCGTTAGGCCTAACGGGCCCCTGAGAGAGGCCTAACGGAGGCCTCTCTCAGGGCCCCGTTAGGCCTAACGGGGCCCTGAGAGAGGCCTCCGTTAGGCCTAACGGGCCCCTGAGAGAGGCCTAACGGAGGCCTCTCTCAGGGGCCCGGTTAGGCCTAACGGGGCCCTGAGAGAGGCCTCCGTTAGGCCTAACGGGCCCCTGAGAGAGGCCTCCGTTAGGCCTCTCTCGCCTCTCTCGCCCGCTCGCCCCTCCCTTCCGTGTAACGTGCATTCCAGTAAAAACGATCATGAACGCAGCGCAAAACCCCACAACACCCACCCCTTGTCGGTGATTGGTTGGAATATTATTTATTTTGGTTTTGAGTGGTTGGTACTACCATTTGAAAGATCAGATGAATCTGAACATTTAGTTTCTGCCTATAATCGCTGATACGACCTTTAAGGTACGCTCTGTGAGGTGTTGGACCAACGTCTGTTCTCCTGTGAGGTGTTGGACCAACGTCTGTTCTCCTGCTCTGTGAGGTGTTGGACCACCGTCTGTTCTCCTGCTCTGTGAGGTGATGGACCATCGTCTGTTCTCCTGTGAGGTGTTGGACCACCGTCTGTTCTCCTGTGAGGTGTTGGACCACCGTCTGTTCTCCTGCTCTGTGAGGTGATGGACCACCGTCTGTTCTCCTGCTCTGTGAGGTGTTGGACCAACGTCTGTTCTCCTGCTCTGTGAGGTGATGGACCATCGTCTGTTCTCCTGCTCTGTGAGGTGTTGGACCATCGTCTGTTCTCCTGTGAGGTGTTGGACCACCGTCTGTTCTCCTGTGAGGTGTTGGACCATCGTCTGTTCTCCTGCTCTGTGAGGTGTTGGACCAACGTCTGTTCTCCTGTGAGGTGTTGGACCACCGTCTGTTCTCCTGCTCTGTGAGGTGATTGACCACTGTCTGTTCTCCTGTGAGGTGTTGGACCATCGTCTGTTCTCCTGTGAGGTGTTGGACCATCGTCTGTTCTCCTGCTCTGTGAGGTGTTGGACCATCGGTGGCTCTCGGTGTTCTGAATCCAGAGCTCAGCTTCACCAAACGTAAAACAATAAAAGGAGATGAAGTGTTGGGAACATGATTCGGTCACACGTCGCTTGGTGTGTTGACATGCATTCGATTCCCGCTTCGTACCGGTCTTGAATTATTGCAAACAACTAATCAGAATCTACTCGTGTGTGTTTGTGTGTGTCTGTGTGTGTGTGTGCATGGGTGGTTGTGTGCATATGTGTGTGTGTGCATGTGTGCGTGTGTGTTTTTTGTGTATTGCTCTCGAAATCTCTCTCTCTCTCTCTCCCTGTCTCTCTCTCTCTCTCTCTCTCTCTCTCTCTCTCTCTCTCTCTCTCTCTCTCTCTCTCTCTATTTGTAAATGCCTGCCATCATTCTCAACGTGTCTACACAGGAGCTCTGAAAGCCTAGATTCTCCTTGCCGGTGCGTGAGCCTGCATTGTTCTGACTGATCTGACATGTGGTCTCTGCTGACAAATATTTGTAGTTGAGGATCGACGCGAAAGGTCAGTCTGATCTATCTTACTGCTTCAAGGCTAACTCTGCCTGTGTGTGTGTGTGTGTATGTGTGCGTGTGCGTGTGCGTGTGTGTGTGTGCGTGTGTGTGTGTGTGTGTGTGTGTGTGTGTGTGTGTGTGTGTGTGTGTGTGTGTTTGAGAGAGAAAGAGAGAGAGAGTGTGAGTGGCCCAATCCAGTGTCTGGACTTCCATCACCTCTCCAAGAACGCATTAAGCAGAGAGCCATTACGTTTGGAACGAGACCAGCTATCGCGGAAGCAATCAGCGGCGCAGTACCATGGCTGACCAGCAGGGGTCAGGCTTTGCTGCGTAATGTGTGCGGACATACTATCCTTGGAAACGTTATTGGATGTGCGGATGCGTGCGTTAGATGGAGAGATGGAGAGAAGCGGAGAGGGGGGAGGGAGATTCCGGGAAAAAGGACACGAGAGCGACACTCTGTCCTGGAGAAGCTTCCTCCACTCCCGTTCTACTTCCGGCCCCAGCGGGCTCTGAGGAAACAGGACAGACAGTTACTGCTATAGCGTGACTCCACTGGGTCACTGAGGCCGCGGAACACACACACGCACACACACACACACACGCACACACACACACACACACACACACACACACACACACACACACACACACACACACAGACACACGCACACACACACGCACGTACACGCACACGCACGTACACACACGCACGTACACACACACACACACACACACACACACACACGCACGCACACACTCTCTCACACACACACACACACACACACACACACACACACACACACACACACACACACACACACACACACACACACACACACACACACACACACACACGATGTGCTGACACATTAAACGCCACAATTATATTATATTAAAACCAAAAATGACCAAGAACGATCCTAAAGATGAGTTCGTCAGTTCGTATCGTGAGCCGTGAGCCCCGAGAGGAGATGAGCGCCATGGCGGCACTTTGGGGGCCGGTGACACCGAACCATCAGCCCGGATCCGTCAGCTCAAACCCCCTCTCCCCCCCGGTGACTCAGAGCTGGGAGGACAGAGGGGCTACGAACCTCCGGTTGGCGGAAACCTTTCAACCGCCGCCTCCACTCTGTCAATTTAGGAACAGAGTGGCGCGGTTTGTGTTCCTATGTTGTGGCACCGCATGGAAGAACTGTCCGGGAGCATACGAATGTTTCACACAGTAACTGGTATCTATTATCTGATTAGGGAATCGTTCTGTGTGTGTGTGTGTGTGTGTGTGTGTGTGTGTGTGTGTGTGTGTGTGTGTGTGTGTGTGTGTGTGTGTGTGTGTGTGTGTGTGTGTGTGTGTGTGTGTGTGCGTGCGTGCGTGTGCGTGTGCGTGTGCGTGTGTTCATTCACTATGAATAAATCGATCTGAGCCGCTCTTCTGTGGATCTCCATGTTATGATTCCGATTAATATTTTTATTATGTGTGCTAATCAAGTTATTAGTGATGGGATTCATGTTATTAATCTTTTGAAGGGACTTTTTCCCGTTTCCCCATTTGTTGTTTCGTTCCTTCTTCTTCCTCCTCTCTATCTCCCTCTCCCTCTCCCCCTCTCTCTCTCTCTCTCTCTCTCTCTCTCTCTCTCTCTCTCTCTCTCTCTCTCTCTCTCTCTCTCTCTCTCTCTCTCTCTCTCTCTCTCTCTCTCTCTCTCTCTCTCTCTCTCTCTCTCTCTCTCTCTAAACCCTTTTACCAATGGAGATGTTGATTATCCAGTAACCACACAAAACACACACGAACAAACACACCACACTCACACACGCACACGCACGCACACACACACACACACACACACACACACACACACACACACACACACACACACACACACACACACACACACACACACACACACACACACACACACACACACACACAAACACATTGAACCGCATCAAACCGAATATGAACGCACAATAGAATTCACAAGCACCCACCCCGCAAAACACTCGTTGACTCCCAAATGGCTTCGGGCCAACAGTGACCCCTTATGGCGGAACGCAGTACTGCAGCCGTGATCACGGAGCAGAAAGAGAGCCGCGTCTTAATATTTTATCACACACATTATGTTTCCACTCTCTTACCCTCCTCATCCCTCGCTTTCTCACCCCCTCCCCTCCCAACAGGAAGGTATTCCAAGGAAACACAGGGAAATATCCTGGAAATAGACAGCAGATGGACATACTTTCCAAAATAGCCTGAAAGCCTGAACGCAACACGGGAATACAACCTGCTGCATGAGTACACACGGCGGGAGGAGCTACACTACAGCCTCCCCCTGACCTACCACACGGTGTGTGTGTGTGTGTGTGTGTGTGTGTGTGTGTGTGTGTGTGTGTGTGTGTGTGTGTGTGTGTGTGTGTGTGTGTGTGTGTGTGTGTGTGTGTGTGTGTGTGTGTGTGTGTGTGTGTGTGTGTGTGTTAATCATGTTATTAGTAATGGGATTCATGTTATTAATCTTCTGAAGGGACTTTTTCTCTGTTTCCCCATCAGGTGTTTTTGGTGTTCTTTCTGACCCTCCGTTATTCTCTCTCTCTCTCTCTCTCTCTCTCTCTCTCTCTCTCTCTCTCTCTCTCTCTCTCTCTCTCTCTCTCCCTCTCCCTCTCTCTCCCTCCTTCAATATTTGATGTTATTTATTGAGTACTGACAATAGGAGCGGGAAATGGACGTGTTCTGCTCAGCTGGTCCAGCTCCACATCCACCTACTGCACACACACACACACACACACACACACACACACACACACACACACACACACACACACACACACACACACACACACACACACACACACACACACACACACACACAAACATACACACACCCACACACATATACGCACACACTCACATACGCTTACTTACGGACACACACACACACACACACACACATACACGCATACTCACGCACGCACGCACAGACACACATGCATGTGCATGACCACACACATGGAAAAACATGCACACGTAAACCATGCACATGTATAGATGAATGAAGGCACACAGAAAGACACACACACACACACACACACACACACACACACACACACACACACACACACACGCGCACACACACACACACACACACTTACACCTGAGGAGGTGTGTGTGTGTGTGTGTGTGTGTGTGTGTGTGTGTGTGTGTGTGTGTGTGTGTGTGTGTGTGTGTGTGTGTGTGTGTGTGTGTGTTGTCGTCTTGTATTCTAAGTTGAACTCAGTTGGAAGACTGAATCCCAACCGTTTGTTCTGGTTCTGTCCGGTTTCACATTTTCCTCCAGGACACGTTTCGTCTTCAGACAAGTGGAACAGATATTAACATTTATATTATATTTATATTCATGATGAACATGTACAACTAAAAGTCACAGCACATTGCCATGTGGCCAACTGCCCCACAGCTGCTCAGAATCAACCAATGAGATAAGGGGATTCTCTCTGTGGAGCCAGGGAACCGAATCCTGGCATCAGAGAGAGAGAGAGAGAGAGAGAGAGAGAGAGAGAGAGAGAGAGAGAGAGAGAGAGAGAGAGAGAGAGAGAGAGAGAGAGAGGGAGAGAGTCTGAGAGAGAGAGAGAGAGAGAGAGAGAGAGAGAGAGAGAGAGAGAGAGAGAGAGAGAGAGAGAGAGAGAGAGAGAGCGGGAGAGTCTGAGAGAGAGAGAGAGAGAGAGAGAGAGAGAGAGAGAGAGAGAGAGAGAGAGAGAGAGAGAGAGAGAGAGAGAGAGAGAGAGAGCGGAGAGTCTGAGAGAGAGAGAGAGAGAGAGAGAGAGAGAGAGAGAGAGAGAGAGAGAGAGAGAGAGAGAGAGAGAGAGAGCGGAGAGTCTGAGAGAGAGAGAGAGAGAGAGAGAGAGAGAGAGAGAGAGAGAGAGAGAGAGAGAGAGAGAGAGAGAGAGAGAGAGAGAGCGGAGAGTCTGAGAGAGAGAGAGAGAGAGAGAGAGAGAGAGAGAGAGAGAGAGAGAGAGAGAGAGAGAGAGAGAGCGGAGAGTCTGAGAGAGAGAGAGAGAGAGAGAGAGAGAGAGAGAGAGAGAGAGAGAGAGAGAGAGAGAGAGAGAGAGAGAGAGAGAGAGCGAGCGGAGAGTCTGAGAGAGAGAGAGAGAGAGTATATAGATGGGTTAATAGAGTTATAGATAATACCATACATCGAGATAAATAGACACTGAGTCATAGATATAGACCATGCATCTAGATAGATAGATAGATAAATAGATAGAGATGGATAGAGTAATAGATATATAGTGATAGATATATACCGTACATCTGGATAGATAGTTCGATGTAGCCAACACGGTATCTAGCAGAAACCAGGACATAAAGCTAATCTGAGAGCATGCGTCGGTGAATATTTATAAAATGACATTTAAGGAACATGTTTTATCCTGCGTGCCGCAGGGCGGTACTAACCTCCGCCATGCATCATTTAGAGCAAACTACCAGGAGTCGGAGAACATCAGCGGAGTGACGCAGACCAGGGCGGCCCAGCGGGCGACCAGCCGCTACCTCCACGGCGGGCGGCGGGCGACGTCTCCGCGGGGGAGAGGCGGAGCTCCGTCCAGCTCCGCCTCTGACCGGGGCTGGAGCCCCGACGCCTCGCTCAGGAGCTGTTGGATTAGTATGAAGGGTTGGTGGTTATAAGAGGGGCGACAGGGGGGACAAGGGGCTCTGGACGGGGGAACAGCCCGGCAATCAGGTTCTAACCGGTCCGAAGCCGTGAACAGAAATGCCTCACCTTTCATCTGGGGTGGCTCTGTGTGTGTCTACTGGGAGGGAGAGGAGGTCTACCCTCAGAAGAGCCTCTGGTTGACGTCCTTCAGGTCCTCCGCCCGTCGGATGGCCTCTCGTATCCCAGAGTCTTCATCTCTAAGACGGGCCGCCCCTGGACCCCCTCTCTGCTTTCAACCCAGCAGGGCGGCTCGCTCTCTGGGGGCCGGGCCCCGGACCCCAGCCCGTCTACAGGCGGCCCCCAAAGGGACGATTAAAGAGACGGCCGTTTACTGTAGAAGCCTTTATTTTGTAAAAAGTTTGTTGTTTGAATGATAACCCTTTTTTACCACATACTTGAACACCTTGTATTTGTAGAAAACACATTTTGTTCAAACACCTAAAAAAGCTGATTGACACTATAACATTAAATTGCACTGACAAAAAAAATACAACTTCATACCACACGAATGCTGATTCCAAGAGAACTGGTACTCCAATTGAAATCAAACACCTTAGTAAACAACGGAATTAAATAAGCGCCCAATGTGAACAAAACAATTACAGTACAAAAACCAAATGCATTTTTTTCTTCCAGCGCCAGTATATCTGATGATTTACATTTCTTTCTCATGATAAAACAACAACAGTAATAATCCAACAATCCATAACAAATGCAACAAATACAATAAATCAGAAATGAACAAATTAAATAAATCACTTTTTTTTTGTTAAAAAAAAACAACAGGTTTTACTTTTGTGTTTTTCGATCTTAATCGCCAAATTTCATGTAAAGAATCCGAACTTGATTGGTCCCCAGGCTGCTGTCCTACTGTGGCTCTGGGGTCCACAGACCACAGACCACAGCAGCCGTCTGGGGCGAACCGGTCTGCAGGGACTCTGCTCCCTCCTGGCTCCGTGCTCTGAGCGGTGAATCATGTCAAAGCGTTACGCTGAACTCGACCAAACTACAGCGTTCACCTGCTGCTGTTACTCCAAACGGTCTAAAGCGAACCACACACAACCCGGAGACAGGCCTACACGCTGAGGGGGCTCCAGGGAGAAAGTTCTCCCATCGAGAGGGTTCTACCAGTGAGAACAGAACGTTCTCCCAGTGAGAAGGTTCTCCGGTGAGAAGGTTCTACCAGTGAGAACGTTCTCCCTGTGAGAAGGTTCTCCAGTGAGAAGGTTCTACCAGTGAGAAGGTTCTCCGGTGAGAAGGTTCTCCAGTGATACGGTCCTACCAGTGAGAACCTTCTCCCGGTGAGAAGGTTCTCCGGTGAGAACGTTCTCCAGTGAGAACGTTCTCCCAGTGAGAACGTTCTCCGGTGAGAAGGTTCTCCCAGTGAGAAGGTTCTCCCAGTGAGAAGGTTCTCCAGTGAGAAGGTCCTCCCAGTGAGAAGGTCCTCCCAGTGAGAATGTTCTCCCTGTGAGAACGTTCTCCGGTGAGAAGGTCCTCCCAGTGAGAAGGTTCTCCAGTGAGAACGTTCTCCGGTGAGAAGGTCCTCCCAGTGAGAAGGTTCTCTGGTGAGAAGGTTCTCCAGTGCGAAGGTTCTCCAGTGAGAAGGTCCTCCCAGTGAGAAGGTTCTCTGGTGAGAAGGTTCTCCCAGCGGGGGCTGTCTGGGTCTCATGTAAACACGGGGCGTGGAGGTCCTGGTTGTGGAGGTCCAACGCAGGAGGAATAGAAAAATAGGAAAATGAATCCTTCCCAAAACCCAGGTCATGCAAAACAAACCCTTGAATACGGAGCATGGGGACGGCACAGGGCTGGCCCAGGGGGGGGGCGGGGGAGCGGACCGGGGGGCGGAGGTCGGACCGGGGCTGACCCCCCAGGGTGACGCCCCAGGGGCTGTTTGGTGGCTCTGTGGAGGGCGGCGGACGGAGACGTATGGCTTAGTGAGGCCGCTCCCACTTCCTGCTTCGCTCCGTCTGGGGGCGTGGCCCGCGTGCGTCTGGGGGCGTGGCCCGCGTCCACCGTCTGTCACCTAACCTACAAGGCACGAAGTCGCGACCTATCTGTGAAACCTACGAACGACGCCGGGAGGTCAAAACAAGATGGCGGCTCTAGACTAGTGACGGCTCGGGTCCTCGTTTTCACGACGACAGCTCTAAAGACGAACAGAGGTTTCCCGGGCCGCCGTGAAACACCGACGCTGAACCTCCCTAACACAGACAGAGTGAACAGTGTAACTTGTGTTACTATTTACGAAAGCACTGTTCGTACGAAGTGCGCGTCACGTTCCACTCCTGGTGCGAGCGTCGTTTATATCTTTGGTTTGCCGCCACCGTTCCTCAGCCGGGTGGTTCCGGCTGCGTCGCCGCACAGGGCCGGTTGGGGTGTGACGGGCTCTGCTCTCTGCTACTGTTGGCCGACTGAGAGGCTCCACAGGAGCAGTACGGTCACGGTGCCCCCGGTGGAGCCTGGTGTCTCTACAGCCTCACAGGGCTACTGTGGGCCTCCTCTCCTACCACTCCCATCTCCAGGGGTCCCCTGGTCCTACATTAGCCCCCCCCACACACACACACATAAAGTAGGTGAGAAACGACCACTAGTTCACGTGTTGCTCACTCTGGGTTTTAAGATTAAAACAACTATTATCATCTGAACAAACGCGCAGCAACAGAGAAATCCACCAGAAAGCAAATTTTATTTCAATTTAGAAAAACGTCTAAAACGAGTTAGAAAAGAGCGAACCGATCCGTCTGTCGGCTCATCAGGTCTCGCTATCGTCGCTCATCGGACACGCCCCCGGGCGACGACTCCGGGAGACGGCTCTGGGGTACGCGCTACAGACCCGGAGATGGCGGACGTGTTCTCAGTGCAGCTTCGGACGTACGTACGCCGTTACGTCAGAGCTCGGTACGGACGGACGGACACCGTGCCGCGAGAGTCGCACGCCTCCACAGAGCCAGCCCCCGGGACACCCCCCCGTCAGACCTCCTGCTGTCCAACCATGCTCCGTATCTCTCCTCCCCCTCCTCCAGCTCCTCCTCCTCCTCCAGCTCCTCCTCCTCCTCCTCCAGCTCCTCCTCCTCCTCCTCCCCCTCCTCCTCCTCCTCCTCCTCCCCCTCCTCCTCCTCCTCCCCCTCCTCCTCCTCCTCCTCCTCCTCCTCCCCCTCCTCCTCCTCCTCCTCCTCCCCCTCCTCCTCCTCCTCCTCCTCCTCCTCTCTGCTTCTCTTTTGTTCTCTTGTTTTGAGGTTTCGTTTGCAGAATTTTGCCGATGCTAGAGAAGCCTTCCATGCCGGTAGCAGTGAGGCCAGCTGGTATCACGAACTGCCATGTTTTTGTCATGCATTAAGAACTATTTAGTAAAAGATATCATATTTACAGTACAATTCACATGTAATTACACATATACACTAGAGGCAAGAAAATTCACATTGAAATCAGTTCAACAGTTTTTTTTCTCCTCCTCTATACTCTTACGTCTTGAACATAAGTCTTGAAAGAAACATAGTTGTACTCTTAGATAAGAAACGAAAGCATAAAAACAGATATTCTCACAGCTTTGGGGGTGAACGGGGGGTTCCAGGTCCAAAAAGCAGTTCAACGTGTTTGGTGGGAGGACTTGTGGAATCACCGCAGGCATGCAGTGGCGAGCGCCTGGTGAGAACGTGTTCAGCCGGACCGAGCAGCGATCCAGAACCCGGGATGTAAACACCCACCAGCGGCAAGGGCCGCCAGGACTTCAAGAAAAGGAACATCAACCTAGAGGCCAAAGGTTGGGGTGCATGGGTGTCACAGTTCCTGTGTGTAGGTGAGTGAAGTGATGGACAGCAGATCACTACGCCTTAAACGCCTCTCTCTGTTCACGGCGGATTGTCCTTACTCACAAACCCTGGTGCCAATAGTGTATGGTCGTCAATAGTCAACAGTCAAACTCTCTTCACAGTTTGACTGTTTGCCCCAAGGTGTAGATAGGTTGTACAGAAAATGTACAAAATATACTTTCTTTTATAAATACATTTTTGAATTCTAAACTTTCTTTGCGGAGGTCGGGGTTTGGGGGGGGGGGTTTAGTTGTGTTTAGGACACGAACCCACCTGAATGATCCTGATTCAGCGATGATAAATCACTCTACTCACCGGGGGGTATCATTTGGTAACTATTAATCTGGGGAAACCGAATCAACCGCCATCCTCCACCTGATTGCAGAGCGCAGGAGTGGTGGAGGGAGCGGAGGTAAAGACGACTGAGACACGGAATGAAACCGTCCCCCCGGGAGCCTGCTGTTACCGCCATGGCGCCCGCCTCGTGGTCGCGGCCCCACGCGAGTCTGGACGGGACACGGGGGGGTCCTGACAGCCCGGACGTCCCACCACCAGCGTGGGATGTACCTCAACATCGACGTCACACAGAAGAACGCGGACTAACGGAGGCTTCCAACAACCACAGATCCCTTCTGAGGAACACCGCACGGAGGAAACCTACACCATAATAGAACATGATATGATATGTCAACGACCGGTGTGTCCGCCGTGACGCACCCCAGCCGCTGTCGCCCGGCTGGCCTGGACGAGGGGGGGGGCTTTATGTGGCTCTGGGAGGGGGTCCCTGTTGGCTCAGATTTAGTGCAAATTCAATGGAGTCTTTACTCACAGTCCCTACTCAGTGCTCACAGAGGCACGCTCTCGGCTCAGATGATGGTTTTTGTTTATTTATTTTTTTAAGAGTAGTTTTAGCTACAGAACTGTACTGAAGGTATGTCAATCAATGACCCACTTCCTCTCTCCCATCTCTCTCTCTGACTCCTTCCTCTCTCTCCCTCCCTCTCCCTCTCTCTCTCTGACTTCTTCCTCTCTCTCTCTCTCTCTGACTTCTTCCTCTCTCTCCCTCCCTCTCCCTCTCTCTCTCTGACTTCTTCCTCTCTCTCTCTCTCTCTGACTTCTTCCTCTCTCTCCCTTCTCTCTCTCCGTCTATCTCTCCCCTCTTCTCTCTCTCTCTCTATCAGGACTCATTAGCCATTTCAGTCGGACAAAGACTTTAACTACTATGCAACAGTGATGGAATCTTCCTAAACTTGCACAGGCATGTGGTTAGCGTGTGTGTGTAGTATGAAGACGTGTTCCTTCTCTCAGATCATTCTATACCACATCCCCAAGGACAGGATCCAACGTACAGAACTCCTCTGAGCTCCGAGAGGCCAGCGCCCGCAGTCCAGGACTACGTCCATGAACACGTCAGAGACAATGAGCCTCATCCATTCTTTACCTCACCCTATTCTATCTATCCACACACACACACACACACACACACACACACACCATGCCCAACAGAGTGCACGTGTTCAGCTAAGCCTTTCGTGGTATCGCGTTCTGCTAAATCTCTTAGTCTCCGGCGGGTTTCTGCTACTGTGTGGATACACAACGGCTCTTGGTATCTGGCGCTCCACTCGTCTTTCCACGGGTTTCTTTGTGTTATGGTGCAAAATGAGGTCACTAAAAATGCCTCTGTTCTTAAATCTATAGGTCTTCACAAGCCTCTGCGGTCTCGGATGAGTTGAAAAAAAAAGAGAAGGATATATGTACTGGCGGAAAGCGATGCAGCCTCACTGTAATACTGTATGTCACTGTAATACTGTATGTCACTGTATTAATGTAACACTGTAGTAATGTATCTCACTGTAATAATGTTTCACTGTAATAATGTAAGTCACTCTAACAATGTATGTTACTGTAATAATGTTTCACTGTTATATTGTTTCACTCTAACAATGTAAGTCACTGTAATAATGTAAGTCGCTGTAATAACAGAGTATGGACTGAACCCTGGAGGTGGTCCAGATGTTCCTAGTGTTCCTCATCTGGGCCGGGTCAGGCCCAGATGTTCCTAGTGTTCCTCATCTGGGCCGGGTCAGGCCCAGATGTTCCTAGTGTTCCTCATCTGGGCCGGGTCAGGCCCGTCTCCACCCTCTGCCCCCCGACCCACCATGACTGCAGCTGCCCCTCAACATCTTAGAGCGACTTCAGCCTCAATACGCCGTCTGCACGGCGCCGGGAAACCAACGGTTTGAGGAGCACAGCGGAGCATTCAGAGCCGGATGTGTAACACACTTCAGGATACGTCTGATTCCTGCCCGGTAACAGGCCGTGAACGGCTGAGGAGTTTAGCCTTGAGAAGGCGGATCCATTTATGAATGAACTTGACCAATGGAAACTTGCCAGGATAAAACTGAAAAATAATATCGTATACTGCAGGAGTTAGAGGCTTTTTGGTAAATATTTTAAATCCTGGATATCCATCATGACTGCATACTTTAGTTCATGTAATACTAATATGTGTCTAAATCACTATGGTGCTCGAGCCGTGAATCCTTTGTGTGTTTGTGTGGATGTGTGTAGTAAATAGTTTGGGTCTCTCTCCTCGACCTCATTTCCCCGGCCCGCGCCCGCTCAGCCAGAACGCTTCCCTCGGAAACACTCCACGCCTCCAAACATGCCGTGGAGAAAAACCAACAAACACAAAGTGTGTCTCTCACCAGAGCTCCCAAGTCTCTGTGTCAAACACGGAGGAGGATGTGATGTCAGAGAGCAGGATGTGATGTCATCTAGAGAGCGAGTGAAGCGGTCGTAATAAACTAAATATAAACGCGTACAGGTCAACTGTTAGAAACAGGGTCATGAGACTAAAACTTCAAAATGTACAAAATATCCTTGATCCTCGTTTCCTATTTTCTCCTCAAACAATCAAAAAGAGCGATGCAAACCGTTCACGGATAATGCCCTAACGCTAAAACAAACCCCAAATATCACAGTATCTCTCAGAAAACGAAATCATATCTACAATGATCCGCATCTCATTTCTCTTTTTTTTTTTTTACCGTAACGGAAAATATCCACACACACGCACACACACACACAAACACACACACACACCTCCTCAACCTCCTCAAAACAAATAAAAAAATGTGGTAACAGACATAACGGATAGAAGTTTGACACAAATTCAGGGGCTCGAAGAAAATTAAATAAAAACGTTTTTTTTTCTAACACAGACCGTCGATGTCCGACAAAGAGAGCGACATCACTTCCTCTAAACGAGGCATAACCAATAGCCAGTCCCGTGCATGATGTCCATGGGCGATGCATGTCTGTGTGTGTGTGTGTGTGTGTGTGTGTGTGTGTGTGTGTGTGTGTGTGTCTTTGTGTGTGTGTGTGTGTGTGTGTGTGTGTGTGTGTGTGTGTGTGTGTGTGTGTGTGTGTGTGTGTGTGTGTGTGTGTGTGTGTGTGTGTGAATGTGTGTGTGTGTGGGGGGGCACACGTGCATGTCGCAATGACGTCACGGCCGAGCAGCGCGGCCACTGGTCAGACGGCGGTCTGATGACGGCCCAGGAGAGGATCAATAAAAAGCTGATCGGCGTCTTCTCCGCACTCTCGCCCCGCAGAGTTCCACTTCCTGTTGTTTTGTTTGTTTTTTAGCAAAAATATCATGCAGTCTTAAGCTCCGACGGCCACACCGGCGGTCCGAGGTCGACCCGGCCTTTTGCCGGAGCGGGAAAAAACGGTAAAACAGAAGGAAAAGAAAAACTCCCAAGTGTTGTAACTCTTCCGGCGCGATTCTTCAGAAACATTCACGTCATCCGATGAACACTTTGTACAGCAGAAAGGTCCTTCGAATTCACATGTGTGTATATATAAATATAATATATAGAAATATGCATATACATATGTTCAACTTGTATATGTGTATACATATTCAGCAGGGGGGAACTGTATCAAAGCCAAATCAACGAGCTCTCAAAATATGGCCCATTATTCCTATGGGGGTGCGCCTCAGTTCACGTAGTACAGCCAGTAGATGAGGTTGAAGAAGCCGAAGGTGATGGGGAAGATGACGCGCGACCACTTGTCGATGGTGCTGACGTCCGCCAGGTTGGGGATCTTCAGCTTGAGCTTGGACGAGCGCCGCCGCAGCCGGCAGTTGGCGCGGCTTCGCATGGCGCCGCGGTCCAGCGAGTGGTGGCCGAAGCCGTCGCGCTGCGTCATGGGCTTCCTGAACTGGACGCTGGAGCTGTCGAAGGACATGACCGAGTTGAGCGAGTCGCTGACGCTGCCGCCGCCGCCGTCCGACGGCATCACCTCGTTGTTCATCTCCAGCGTGGTGAGCAGGATGTTACCGTAGGCGTCCACCTGGGGGAGAGGGGGGAGAGGGGAGAGGAGAGGGAGGGAGAGAGGGAGGGGGAGAGGGGGGAGGAAGAGGAGAGGGGAGAGGAGAGGGGGAGAGGGGAGAGGAGAGGGGGGGGAGATGGGGAGAGGGGGGAGAGGGGAGAGGAGAGGGGGAGAGGGGGAGAGGGGAGAGGAGAGAGGAGAGGTGGGAGAGGGGAGAGGAGAGGGGGGGAGAGAGGGGGAGAGGGGGGGAGAGGGTAGAGGAGAGGGGAGAGGAGAGGGGAGAGGGGGGAGAGGAGAGGGGGGGAGAGAGGGGGAGAGGGAGATGGGGGAGGAAGAGGAGAGGGGAGAGGGGGAGAGAAGAGGGATAGGGAGAGGAGAGGAGAGGGGGAAGAAGGGAGAGAGAGAGGGGGGAGGGGAGAGAGGGAGGAGAGAGGAGAGAGGGGAGATAAGAGAGAGGGGGGGAGGGAGAGAATGAGGACGGGTAGAGAAGGGAGAGAAGCAGACCAGATAGCGATAGAAAGAAAGAGAGAGAAAGAGAGAGAGTCAAAGTGAGTCAGGTGTGGCCCATAAATCCCCCCTAGCCCTCCTCCCCACCCCCTAAGTCTCCAGATGAGTTCTGTATCTACCAAGTTAACTACACAGGCCATGCACCCCCACCCCCCACCCCCACCCCCCCTCCAACAAGCCCCTCCCCCTAGCTCCTAGCTAAAGCAGCATGCAGGGATGACATGGCGGTCCTGTCCATCATGCGTTAGAGACACACATAGCTGTTATCTACGTTCACATGTTAGCGGTACACAAGTGATTCATTAAAGAACCGCACCGGTCTGAGTGATGAAACCACGGCAACCGTCTCCTGGCTTCATGAAGCATCCGCTACCCGTAGCATTTGTCAAAATTGCTTTGTTGTGGCGAGCAGCGTTCAGCAGACGTTCACCCTCGCAACACACACAACAGCATTCAGCACGCGTTCACCCTCGCAACAAACAACAGCATTCAGCACGCGTTCACCCTCGCAACACACACAACAGCATTCAGCACGCGTTCACCCTCGCAACGAACACAACAGCATTCAGCAGGCGTTCACCCTCGCAACACACAACAGCATTCAGCACGCGTTCACCCTCGCAACGAACACAACAGCATTCAGCACGCGTTCACCCTCGCAACGAACACAACAGCATTCAGCACGTGTTCACCCTCGCAACACACAACAGCATTCAGCACGCGTTCACCCTCGCAACGAACACAAGAGCATTCAGCACGCGTTCACCCTCGCAACACACACAACAGCATTCAGTACGCGTTCACCCTCGCAACACACAACAGCATTCAGCACGCGTTCACCCTCGCAACACACAACAGCATTCAGCACGCGTTCACCCTCGCAACACACAACAGCATTCAGCACACGTTCACCCTCGCAACACACAACAGCATTCAGCACGCGTTCACCCTCGCAACACACACAACAGCATTCAGCACGCGTTCACCCTCGCAACACACAACAGCATTCAGCACGCGTTCACCCTCGCAACGAACACAAGAGCATTCAGCACGCGTTCACCCTCGCAACGAACACAACAGCATTCAGCACGTGTTCACCCTCGCAACGAACACAACAGCATTCAGCACGCGTTCACCCTCGCAACACACAACAGCATTCAGCACGCGTTCACCCTCGCAACACACAACAGCATTCAGCACGCGTTCACCCTCGCAACACACACAACAGCATTCAGCACGCGTTCACCCTCGCAACACACAACAGCATTCAGCACGCGTTCACCCTCGCAACGAACACAACAGCATTCAGCACGCGTTCACACTCGCAACACACACAACGGCATTCAGCACGCGTTCACCCTCGCAACACACACAACAGCATTCAGCACGCGTTCACCCTCGCAACGAACACAACAGCATTCAGCACGCGTTCACCCTCGCAACACACACAACAGCATTCAGCACGCGTTCACCCTCGCAACACACAACGGCATTCAGCACGCGTTCACCCTCGCAACACACACAACAGCATTCAGCACGCGTTCACCCTCGCAATGAACACAACAGCATTCAACAGAGTTCACCCTCGCAACGAACAGAAAAGCATTCGTGACAATTTCACCCTCGCAACGAATATACACAACAGCATTCAGAACTTTGTCATATAGGACTTTGATCACCACACAAGTTCTCGGCCCGATGATGAGTTTCTACATGGACTGAAGGGCTGCTGCTGTTGTCAACATTCGTCTGAGAAAAACTCTTCGATGCTCTTCTTCAGGATCGGTACCAAAAAGCAATTTTAACAATTTCTATGGGTTGTGGATGTTGCAATGATTCCAGGAGAGACAGATGGTTTGATCAGCCAACGGCGGGTCCTTTAAAGTCTGGACTAGGTGAGTAGCCCTCATCTGGAGGGCTCGGACAGCAGTGTCCTACAGCTGTGATATGATTTCTAAATCATGTACCCCGACTTTTCTTTGCTCCTCGAGATAGAGATTTCTCCGCTGTGTAAATGACCTGAAGGTGTTGGTTTGATACGGCGCAGAAATGGAGTCCTTGCAATGTGAAAGAAAAGATGAAGAGAACATTAAAACACCTATAAAGTACTGACACAGTAAAGCATGTTTTCGATATAAGGTCACAAAGTGCAAAAGACAAGTCATTTAAAAACAGGTACAACTCTGGAGAAGCATTAGTCGTCTTTGAGGAAACGAACCACTCAACACAAGGGGCTTCGTTCAGGGCTCCTTACGAGGCCGTTTCAGGACACTCGCTGAAGCTGCGGTGGCATCATTGAACAATTTTTATCTTTAAAAGTTATGTAGAAAAACAAAAACGAAACACGAAAGTAAATAAGTCAATGAAAAGTTGTTTTGTTACTCTTTAAAAATAAAATAATCACAAGCGAAGCAAAGGTGAGTATCCAGGACAGGGGGAGGGAGGGAGGGAGTGGGAGTGAGAGAGGGAGGGAGGGAGGGAGGGAGGGAGGGAGGGAGTGGGAGTGAGAGAGAGGGAGGGAGGGAGGGAGGGAGGTAGGGAGGGAAGGAGGGAGTGAGAGAGGGAGGTAGGGAGGGAGGGAGGGAAGGAGGTAGGTAAGGAGGTAGGGAGGGGGAGGGAGGGAGAGGGAGGTAGGGAGGGATGGAGGGAGGGAGGGAGAGAGAGCGAGGGAGAGAGAGCGAGGGAGAGAGAGGGAGGGAGGGAGGGAGGGAGGGAGGGAGGGAGGGAGGGAGGGACGGAGTGAGAGAGAGAGAGGGAGGGAGGGAGGGAGGAAGGGAGTGAGAGAGAGGGAGGGAGGGAGGGAGGGAGGGAGGGAGAGGAAGGAGGAGGGAGAGAGAGGGAGGGAGGAGGAGGGGGGAGGGAGGGAGGGAAGGGGAGGGAGCGGGAGAAAGGGAGGGAGGAGGAGGGAGGGAGGAGGAGGGAGGGAGGCAGACCTGTTATCCATAACAGAAAAGAGAAGGAAAGGGAGGAGGAGGAGGAGGAGGAGGAGGAGGAGGAGGAGGGAGAAGGAGGGAGGAGGAGGAGGAGGAGGAGGAGGAGGAGGAGGAGGAGGAGGAGGAGGAGGCAGACCTGTTCTCGTAGTCTCTTCTCCTCGTATCGCGGGCGCTCGTTGTTGACCTTGTTGATTCTCTCGTTGATCTTCTTCTGCTGCTGCGGCCCGCGACCGAAGAAGACGTAGTTGACGAAGGCGTACTCCAACAGCGCCAGGAACACGAAGACGAAGCAGCCCATGAGGTAGACGTCGATGGCCTTCACGTACGGGATCTTGGGGAGCGTCTCCCGCAGGTGGGTGTTGATGGTCGTCATGGTGAGCACCGTGGTTACGCCTTCGGAGGAGAACGCCACGCACACAGACCATCTCAGAACCAGTTCAGGGCGGATCAGAGAGGGTTCTGGTCAATGCTGGCACTAGAAATGCATTTTTCGGTCATTTTCAGTTGTTTTGAGTAACTGGATTAATGCGAGCTATGGAATTATCATTAGCAGGAACAATTAGCAGTGATGAGTATTGACGGTTCGGGTTTTCTCAAATGATACCACAAACAAGTACCTTCAATTCTAGTAAAGAAAACGAGCATTCACCACTGTTCCTCTTCCAGGAACGGTGGGAGTTCTACGAACGTTTTTGGAGATAGCGTTTCGTGGAATAAGAATCTAATTTGACTTGATTCGTTTTGAGTAGCCAGAGACTAAGTTCAGACAAGGTGCTGTTTGTGATTTCAGCTAGAGCAATCATTGTGTCTGTGAGGTGACGCCTTCCAGCTCTGTACCGCAATCATCTCATCACCAGACAGTGCTAGGCAATTCCTATGAATTTACACGACTTAAATTAAATACATTTTGAAAAAAAATAATCACGACTCTTGCATAAGTCGTACGGCGGCAATAGGCGATAATAATAATCGACCACTCTTATCTATCACAAAAATATTTGTGAGTGAAAGTGGAAGTAAACTATGGGGAGCGAGAAGGAAGGAGGAAGAAAGAGTGGTACCGATGCGAAAACAAAAATAAACCGATGCAAAATGATGGAATAAGACAAAACATCTGAGAGGTTCCAAAAAACTGAAGATCGATTCAGAAGACATGACATGTCTTCAGGAGACATGACATGTCTCCCAGTCGCCATCTTAGAGCCTCTTCAGAACTGAGTGTTGGGGTTCCATCTGGAGGTCCAGATGGAACCTGGTCCTTGGAGGTCCTCCTGGTCTATCTGAGGTCCCCCCCGGTCTACCTGGAGGTCCTCCTGGTCTATCTGAGGTCCTCCCGGTCTACCTGGAGGCACTCCTGGTCTATTTGAGGTCCTCCCGGTCTACCTGGAGGCCCTCCTGGTCTATCAGAGATCCCCCCGGTCTACCTGAACCCCGGGAGGCGGGTCTTACCCAAGGCCACGCGGGCGGCCGAAGCGTCGTAGTTGATCCAGAAGGAGACCCAGGACAGGATGGTGATCAGGATGGAGGGCATGTACGTCTGCAGGATGAAGTATCCGATGTTCCTCTTGATCCTGAAGCTGAGCGACAGGCGGGGGTAGGAGCCTTCAGGAGGAGGAGGAGGGGGAGAAGAGGAAGAGGAGGACATTGCGTTAACATTGAGTCATTATCCACAGCGAGGTCCTAAGCTTCATTCAGAGTAAGGCTGAGTAAAATCCAAACGTTCTATCAGAGTTAGAGGAGCTACCAGCACGTCACGGTCCTACCAGCCAACTCAACGACGACAGGAGGTTGGCAGCAGCCATCGCTATCAGAAATACATCGTTACTAAATGTAGTTTTTGTTTTTCATCAGCCCATTTCCTCCAAAGCAACTTACAGTGAATTGTTTATCGATACAGTACATTTAGGAGCATGGAGGAGCACAGAAACCAGGATACAGCGGCTAGGGGTTAGACAGTATCCACGATACTGTAGGGGTTAGACAGTACCCACGATACTGTAGGGGTTAGACAGTACCCAGGATACTGTAGGGGTTACACAGATACCACGATACTGTAGGGGTTAGACAGTACCCAGGATACTGGTGTTAGAAAGTACCCAGGATACTGTAGGGGTTAGACAGTACCCACGATACTGTAGGGGTTAGACAGATACCACGATACTGTAGGGGTTAGACAGTACCCAGGATACTGTAGGGGTTAGACAGTACCCAGGATACTGGTGTTAGACAGTACCCAGGATACTGTAGGGGTTAGACAGTAACCACGATACTGGTGTTAGACAGTACCTAGGATACAGCAGGTAGGGGTTAGACAATAACCACGATACTGTAGGGGTTAGACAGTAACCACGATACTGTAGGGGTTAGACAGTAACCACGATACTGTAGGGGTTAGACCGTACCCAGGATACTGTAGGGGTTAGACAGTAACCACGATACTGTAGGGGTTAGACAGTAACCACGATACAGCAGGTAGGGGTTAGACAGTAACCACGATACTGTAGGGGTTAGACAGTAACCACGATACAGCAGGTAGGGGTTAGACAGTAACCAGGATACTGTAGGTAGGGGTTAGACAGTACCCAGGATACAGCAGGTAGGGGTTAGACAGTAACCAGAATACTGTAGGTAGGGGTTAGACAGTACCCAGGATACAGCAGGTAGGGGTTAGACAGTAACCAGGATACTGTAGGTAGGGGTTAGACAGTACCCAGGATATAGCAGGTAGGGGTTGGACAGTAACTGTGATAAAACAGGTCTGGTTAAGGACATCTTGCTCATCTGGACTGTGGATAGTGCCAGTCATGTTTGGCGAGGTACTAGGCAGTTAGTCCCCGCTAGGCTATCACTACGCTATCACTATGCTATCACTCGGCTATCACTACGCTATCACTAGGCTATCACTAGGCTATCACTAGGCTATCACTAGGCTATCACTACACTATCATTACGCCATCACTAAGTTATCACTACGCTAGCACTACGCTAACACTAGGCTATCACTACGCTATCACTAAGCTATCATTACGCTATCACTAAGCTATCACTACGCTATCACTAAGCTATCACTAAGCTATCACTACACTACCCTGCCCCTCTCCTCAAACAGAGAGTCAATGCCTCCTACAGTCCGTCCTCTGACGATGGGCGCGGCCGCCATCGCTCCATTTGTTCAGACGGAGCACTTCATTTCCCCACAGCGAGGGAGTTCTTTCCAGGGACGGGTTCAATTCCAATCAAACATGGCAGAAAGTCGCAAACACGGCAAATTTTTCTGCAACCCCTTATCTGTGCAGGCAGCTCGCGGCCCAGAGGACCGGCACAGAGAGCGGACGCTTACCACCGCTCAATCTGTCCTCTAAACATCACCAAAAGGGCGGTTAAAACGTGTTTAGTTACAGCGCGGCGCAGGGACCCGACACAGCCCAGCGAGACGCAAAGCGCAATATCAGCTGCTGCATCCATTGATTTGGGATGTTCTTCTTCTTTGTCATTTCAAGGAGATACAGCAGCAAAGGTTTGGCAAACCTGTAGAAACTGCGTCCGTTATAGGGCGGGGGATCTGTTCAATTCAAGTGATCATTTAAAGTTAGCTTTGCTCTTTATTCACCACCGAGTCGTGTAGCGGACCCCTTCTCCCGTAGAGACTCACAGTGAGGAAGATGCACGTCCCTGCAGGCTGAACAGCTCGGGGTTAGCTCATCTTGCTCAAGGTTATGTTGCATACATTGGGGATCAAACCCAGAACCTTTGGGGTTGGAGGTTCTGGGGCATCCCCCAAATCACTAGATTACACTAGCCGATCGGAGGGCAGGCGGGTAGTAGTAGCGCAGAATTAAATCAGGGGGGAACACTTTAATCTTTTAGTCAGATAGGAGCAGGAGCGGCACTCGCGGGGGGCATAGATTTATATGCGGACCCGCCCCAGGTCCCGGCCCCCCTGTCCCGGAGATCGAGGGACAGACGGACCTCGGCGGGGACCCCGTCGGTCGTACCTGTGGTGAAGCGCACCTCCCTGGACACCAGCCGCAGCGCCACGATGGAGAACTGGGGCAGCTCCAGCTTGTCCACGCCGGTCACTGCGCTGTCTCCGCCCTGCCAGAAGAACACGATGTCGTCCGTGGTGTAGCCGTCTGGCCGGGGGGAAGCAGAGAGCACCAGAGTCAGTCTACAATAACCACCGCTGCAGTCATGCATGCCTCCCCAAGCGGAGGGTTGTTGTTGGATCCGACCATCTGGCCGAGGACATGTTGTAGCTGTGTCAGACAGACGCTCCCACCGAGAAGTATGGGGTGTGTGGAGGACTTTGTGAGAGGAAAACAGGAGGATTCTGTTGTTAAAGCGGCAAAGGAAGACAGATTGTCTGTGCGGCGAGAATAAAGCAAAGTGTTGCATGGCTGTGCGTTCTCGCTCTCACCAGGACGCTGGCACCAGATCTGCTCTCCAAACACTGCATTTTCAATAAGTGAGTCCAAAAAAAACGAACCATTGCGGTAGTCATCCTCTAACTTTACTGGCTGCCAACGCTGGGTGTGGGGGGGGGGGTGAGAGGAGGTCAGAGGGCAAACAGAAAGCTGGCAGGGTGTTGCGTGTTAATGTGTTGGTGCCGGGAATTCAGTCTCACGCTGAACACAGCGCCAGCGATTAGCGGAAAACTGTTGGGAAGAGGTGACGATGTCCCGACCATGAAATTATAAAACGACAAAGGACAGAGGGCTAAGAATAGCGTGTCGGAGCGTCTGATTCGCTGCTGGTGAGGTGGTGGGAGACGGGTTCTGTCCGGGCGTTTATCTCCCCAGAGCAGGCGGCACATGGCAGTGTGTCGTAGTCCTCATGTACAACGGGGGATTCATCAGCATACAAACACAATTAAAGGCCAGTACTAATGATGCTCTGGCGGAGGCAGGGAGCGCCCTGATAGGTGAAGGCGTGGGGGGGGTGGGCGTGGGACCTTGCAATAGCTCTCAGGGATATGAAATGAACGGAAACCTGAGGGGAACGATTGGAGGGAAGTGAGGGGCTGGATAGTGGTGGGAGGACGATCGTAACCTTGACATGAAGTCGCTAGCTTGACATCAGTAAAACGAATGAGGAGGAGGAGGAGGAGGGGGAGGAGGGGGAGGAGGGAGAGGAGGAGGAGGAGGAGGAGGAGGAGGAGGAGGAGGAGGGGGAGGAGGGAGAGGAGGAGGGGGAGGAGGAGGAGGGGGAGGAGGAGGGGGAGGAGGGAGAGGAGGAGGAGGAGGAGGAGGAGGAGGGAGAGGGGGAGGGGGAGGGGGAGGAGGAGGGGGAGGAGGGAGAGGAGGAGGAGGGGGAGGAGGAGGGGGAGGAGGAGGAGGGGGAGGAGGAGGGGGAGGAGGGAGAGGAGGAGGAGGAGGAGGAGGGAGAGGGGGAGGGGGAGGGGGAGGAAGAGGAGAGGGAGGAGGAGGAGGAGGAAGAGGAGGGGGGGGAGGGGGAGGGGGAGGAGGAGGAGGGGGAGGAGGAGGAGGAGGAGGGAGAGGAGGAGGAGGAGGAGGAGGAGGAGGAGGGAGAGGGGGAGGGGGAGGGGGAGGAAGAGGAGAGGGAGGAGGAGAGGGAGGAAGAGAGGGAGGAGATGGGCAGGAGGCTGCTGGCTGATAAAAGGGTTTGTCGCCGGGAACACGGGGAAGAGGTGAGAGGATTGAGATATTTCCCATGCTCCTTAGCGACCACAATACATAAAAATGACTTATGGTGCTCGCTTATGGCAGACACCACTTTGAAATATCGGAGTTAACTTGATTTTTGCCCATTATCAAAGGGACAGTTCGCAGGTTTAACACATTTAAGCTGACTGTTAGGGTTGTGGGAAAGAGCCTTTAAGTACCGCAGTTAAATTTCACAATATAATCGTGTCACCAGACTGAAGTGACGTGTGGCGTCAGTTGCTGGAAGGAATATTTATCGAATGCAGTTCTTTTTTAAATTTAGGAAAAAGAACAACAACAACAAAAATAATCAGCAAACGATCCCGTTAAGCTGAAGGTATGAACCGGTTTGTACATTGAGCCCCAGAGAGGAGCTTAACAGGAGTGTCCGCGGGGCAGCGGGGGCGCTCTTTGGGGCAGGTCGTTGTCTACGGGCTGGGCTCTCCGCGGCACGCCCCGCCCTCGGCGCCTCGGACGCCATGCCCTCGGACGCCATGCCCTCGGACGTGGCCTCTCCCAGTCATTAAAGAGGCGGGCGGTCTCTGGGGGGGCGTTAGCAGCAGCAGATCCTCCCACTAACCTACAGTCGCCCGCTCAAAGCACGTATAAACGGAGAGCTGGCGCCCGACGCTTCTGCACCTCCGTAACCACGGGGGGTTGACCTGTCAGCAGGCGCAGGCAGGGGGTGGGGGGGGGGGGGGGGGGGGTACGTCTCCAGGGACCAGATGAGGGCCCCTGTACATCTGCGTTCTGTTTGTACATGTTTTATAAAACGCTTTGTGATTAGGGTTGGGATCAGAGTGCACTGCCCCCTGAATTCTAAACAGTCTTGCCCGCTTATCACATGGATTATGCCAGCATACTCATTTGCCTGTGCACTTTTTTTATCATTGATCTAAGCCAATAGAATCCGGGGTGCTGTGTGCCGGGTGCCCCTCAGAACCACCTCTGGTGTTTCTTTAAGACGTTTGCTGCAGAGGAAAGCTCCTGTAACGCTCCCCTTCGTATTATATTTCATACGGTAATGCGCTTGTTCAAACTCTGAACCATAACATGATCAGAGAAGGCCGGCCAGGTACCAGCTCCCTCTGCCGCCGTCCAGAAAGACCCTGCATGTTTAATAGACAGATCCAGATGGTCTGTAATTAAATTGATTCATGAGTACTATTGTAATACTGAAATATGCATTCCCTCAGCAGAAGTAAAAACCCATGAGTGCAGTAAAGTCTTTTAATTCGCTGTATCATATATACTGCACATCCACGTAGTCAGCAAAGTAGCGATGCCAATAAGGGAATCAAACACCATTTATTTTATGAAGCTTTTCAACAATTGACGCAGCATGATGGATGCGTGCCGTTTTTCTCGCAGCCCAAACGGTTTTCATTCAAACCGTGTTTACCTCTCCGCTTTTCTGTTGACGAATCACAAGCTTTTTTCCCCTTTAATTATTTGTATGGATTTACATCTGTGTGATTGGCGCCACTGAAGGGTGGTTACACAACGGGGCGAGGGGTTCGTCAGAGACGCTCTCTGCCTTGTCATGCGGCCGCCGCTGACTCGCAGACCAGCAAAGCATGCTCGGTGGTTTCCATGCCAACGCTTCGTTGGTAACCATGGAGCCAAGTCCTTTTTTTTTTTTTTTTTTTTGTGAAAAATAAAAGAAAGAAGAAGTTCCATTTGATGTATTGAGCAGCAGCTGTTTGGGAGCCCGTTCTAGCGGACTCACCACCGTTATCGATCAGATGAATCCAGCGCTGATGGGCTCACTATCATGATGTCGCTCATTAGTGCGCCACAAATTAAATGACTATTTGACCCCCCCTGAAAAAGCCACAAATCAAGTTTGACTCTGCGTCCGATTAAATTGAAAGCGTAATCAATACACATTAGCCCGGGCGTTCGATTCCATCTCCATTTGTCATTGGGCGGCCTCTTGTTAACATGGGTGTGTATGGACACACTTCACACACTGGACTGATCATCAGCCTCACACCAGGGGGCTTCAGACGCCTCAGAAGGGCTTCTGTACCTCAACGGGAATCCTTACGTTGAATTCATTGCACCGCTGCATCTTCTACGCTTATGTCCTGTTTTAACCACAGTGCACATTGGGAAAATATTATATCAAAATATTGAATCATATCTATTTTATTACACACAAACATTGTTTAGATGCATATCTATATCTGAGCTGGATGCATGGAGTGGAGATGGGGGGGGCAGGGGCCCAGGAGGGGGGCCAGGGGCCCAGGAGGGGGGCCAGGGGGCCAGGAGGGGGGCCAGGGGCCCAGGAGGGGGGCCAGGGGCCCCAGGGAGGGGGGCCAGGGGCCCAGGAGGGGGGCCAGGGGCCGAGGGAGGGGGGCCAGGGGCCCCAGGGAGGGGGGCCAGGGGCCCAGGAGGGGGGCCAGGGGGCCAGGAGGTGGGCCAGGGGCCCAGGAGGGGGGCCAGGGGCCCAGGAGGGGGGAGTGGGCCCCAGGGAGGGGGGCCAGGGGCCCAGGAGGGGGGAGTGGGCCCAGGAGGGGGGAGTGGGCCCCAGGGAGGGGGGCCAGGGGCCCAGGAGGGGGGCCAGGGGGCCAGGAGGGGGGAGTGGGCCCTCAGAGGTGCGGGCGGGACCACAACAGAGACTTGTAGGTGTCTTTTGTTTGGCACTCACAGCTCTCGATCTCCAGGGTGCAGTTCTGCTCGTCCAGCGGGTAGCGCCGCAGGTCCATCATACAGGCGGCCGTGGTGGTGATCCTGGAGAGGGGGAGAGGGGGAGAGGGGAGAGGGGAGAGGGGGAGAGGGTTAGCAGGGTGGAGGAGGGGGGAGAGGGGTAGTGAGACAGCGGACGTAGTTCTTATCCTGACGGTCCTGGGAGTCAATGCATCCTGAGCATGGCTGGGCAGTAGGTAGGCCTCAAACCCCTAACCCGGGCGGTGTTGAGGCCTTGCACTACCGATGAGCTAGACACGGAATCAGATCCCTACGCTGACCGTGCCAATGCCTTGCTAACCAGTTGAGGCAGACCGGACCAGTAAGGTTTTAAACCGTGGCCTTATTTACTAGAAGTCTCTGGTTTGGACCGGTTTCGTCTGATTTGGTGTCAAACAGAATCAGACCAGATTCTCGTTCCCCAAACCTATCCTCTGCACTCTGTGATTGGCTGCAGCTCTGACCGCACAACAGGAAGTGAGTAGTGGCGCACCTCCTTCCTAGTCTTCCATTCAAAAAGATGATCTTCCACATATGCAGACGTGATGATGTGGTGATGGAACACAACGGAGGATTGGAGCGGAATCGTCCTCCAGGACATGTGACATGTTTTAACACGTGTTACGTAATGAAGACATCACGCTGTTGGCCTTTCATGACCTTCCCCCCATGTACCACATGCACACGGACACGCTGAATATATTTACATCCAGAGAACGGGGGTTGGATGCCCGGGAGGGGGTTGGGTGTGAGGGATGAGTAGAGAACCAAATACTACAATATTCCACTCAGAGTACGATGTGAAGGAATGCTTACAGCAGCACAAAACCCTAGGAGCCATGACAACCAGCCCCTCTCCCGTTATCGATTACCAGGTTAAATATACTTTATTATATTCTCATGCGCTCCCGTAGGATTGAAACAAGAATGATTTTATTAAGATTAAAAAATATTGCAGAGCAATATGGAAATGTAATTATCTTTTATTCAGATCAATCTCTGTCACACGTACACAAGGTTTTCTAAATTGATTTTAGATCCTTATTCTTTTTTCCGCGCAGCTGACGTGCAGGAGTGCGGCGTTATGAGTGATGGAGGCCCCGCCTCTCTGTGGCCATAAATCCTGTTGCCGTGCAGGAAGGCGGCGGAGGAGCCCAGCCGCGCTGCTCGGGCGGCGTTTAGCTGAAATATCTTATACACAGATAAATAATTCACCCCGAGCGCGGCTCATTGTCAGCGCTCCGTCGACAGCGTGTTCCTACACGGCCAAGGTGTGGAGCAAGCAGCTCACCTCGGAGCTCCGGTCTGCCGGGGAATCGACTGCTGCTGAGACCACGCACTAAATATTTACACCGGAGCTCCTCTCACTCAACCTGGGACTCCTCCTAGGAGGAATCATCTGCAGCACAGACCACAGACCCCAGACCAGACCACAGCACAGACCACAGACCACAGACCCCAGACCAGACCACAGCACAGACCACAGACCACAGACCACAGACCACAGACCACAGACCAGACCACAGACCACAGACCGCAGACCACAGCACAGACCACAGACCAGACCACAAACCACAGACCGCAGACCACAGCACAGACCACAGACCACAGACCACAGACCAGACCACAGACCACAGACCACAGACCAGACCACAGACCACAGCACAGACCACAGACCACAGACCGCAGACCACAGCACAGACCACAGACCACAGACCACAGACCACAGACCAGACCACAGACCATAGACCGCAGACTGCAGCACAGACCACAGACCACAGACCACAGACCACAGACTGCAGCACAGACCACAGACCACAGACCAGAGACCACAGACCACAGACCATACCAGAGACCACAGAACACAGCACAGAGAGATGAAAAATGTATACGAGCAAAATAAAATATAATTAAACAAAAGATTACACGTTAAGAACAAAGCAGTGTTAAAAGATTTGCACACAGAATGCGAAGGTTTATCAGCAGGTTTCTAAATGTCCAATAGGAGAATATAGAGGAGGAGAATATTCAGTAGCAGTGTAGTCTTAGCGTTAGCAGTGTAGTCTTAGCGTTAGCAGTGTAGTCTTAGCTTTAGCAGTGTAGTCTGAGCGTTAGCAGTGTAGTCTTAGCTTTAGCAGTGTAGCCTTAACGTTAGGAGTGTGGTCTTAGCGTTAGCAGTGTAGTCTTAGCATTAGCAGTGTAGTCTTAGCGTTAGCAGTGTAGTCTTAGCGTTAGCAGTGTAGCCTTCAATTTAGGAGTGTCGTCTTAGTGTTAGCAGTGTGATCTTACATTAGCAGTGTAGTCTTAGCGTTAGCAGTATAGTCTTAGCATTAGCAGAGTAGTCTTAGCATTAGCAGTGTAGCCTTAGCGTTAACAGTGTGGTCTTACAGTTACCAGTGTAGTCTTAGCGTTAGCAGTGTAGTCTTAGCGTTAGCAATGTAGCATTAGCAGTGTAGTCTTAGCGTGAGCAGTGTAGTCTTAGCGTTAGCAGTGTAGTCTTAGCGTTAGCAATGTAGCGTTAGCAGTGTGGTCTTAGCGTTAGCAGTGTAGCCTTAGCGTTACCAGTGTAGACTTAGTGTTAGCAGTGTAGCCTTAGTGTTAGCAGTGTGGTCTTAGCGTTAGCAGTGTAGCCTTAGCGTTACCAGTGTAGCCTTAGCGTTAGCAGTGTGGTCATAGTGTAAGCAGTGTAGTCTTAGCGTTACCAGTGTAGTCTTATCGTTAGCAGTGTAGTCTTAGCGTTAGCAGTGTAGTCTTAGCGTTAGCAATGTAGCGTTAGCAGTGTAGTCTTAGCGTTAGCAGTATAGTCTTAGCATTAGCAGTGTAGTCTTAGCGTTAGCAGTGTAGCCTTAACTTTAGGCGTGTGGTCTTAGCGTTAGCAGTGTGATCTTAGTGTTAGCAGTGTGGTCTTACAGTTACCAGTGTAGTCTTAGCGTTAGCAGTGTAGTCTTAGCGTTAGCAATGTAGCGTTAGCAGTGTAGTCTTAGCGTGAGCATTGTAGTCTTAGCGTTAGCAGTGTAGCCTTAGCATTAGCAGTGTATTAAAAATGAATAAAAATAAGAAGTAAACGCTTTAAAAAAAACAATCTATTATTATTATTAAGGTTAGCAGTGTAGTCTGTCAGGTTTCTATTATTATCTGTGTTCATCCCTTTTGTTTTTCTATTTTCTGCTCAGCCCTGTCAATTAAATTTATTTTGTTTTAAAAATAAATTGTAGGGTTATTATTATTATTTTGACATGTTGGATGGATTGTGCATGTTCCCATCTACGTATAGACGTCCAGCACCCCCCCCCATGTGTAAGACATGATATGCAGTTATGTTTAAAATATAGAGTCTACACTGAGTTGTGTGCGTGTTGAAAGCTATAGCTTAAGGGACGAGGCAGCCCTGTTAAATTAACCGCGTCCATTCTGTGAATGATGCCGTCGTTGAATATAATTGGAAAACAAAATATGTCGTTGTCGTTCCCCCCCTACTCGGCGCACGCACACACAAACGCACGCACGCACGCACGCACGCACGCACGCACGCACGCACGCACGCACGCACGCACGCACGCACGCACGCACGCACGCACGCACGCACACACACACACACACACACACACACACACACACACACACACACACACACACACACACACACACACACACAGAATACACTCACACACACACACACACACACACACACAGAATACACACACACACACACACACACACACACACACACACACACACACTCACACACACAGAATACACTCACACACACACACACACACACACACACACACACACACACACACACACACACACACACACACACACACACACACACACACACACACACACACACACACACACACACACAGAATACACTGAAAGTGGGATGGTGGGATGGTACTGGG
>NC_044054.1:33318691-33341191 GCF_902167405.1 Gadus morhua
CTTCCACTCCCAAAACTACTGCAATTAAATGCCACGCTTTGTCCTTCCGGCCATTGCTCCAAAAAGGATGATTTGGTACATAAATGAAGTTGTGATAGGCTACATGAGCTGAGTATTGTGTTTTATTTTGAAAATTGACCGGATGCTCTATGGCTTTTACTTTTTCACTTCCTGCCCTGCTTACTTACGCTTAAATGACCTTCCTGTAATGATTCTTACACATATAAGGTCTTCCTTGATCCTACCTTCCTGTATCCTAAGATTCCTACCTCAGCTCAAATAGAACCTTCCTGGTTCCTACCTCAGCCCATATAAGTCCTTCCTGGTTGCTAGGGTTCCTACCTCAGCCCATATAAGTCCTTCCTGGTTGCTAGGGTTCATACCTCAGCCCATATAAGGCCTTCCTGGTTGCTAGGGTTCCTACCTCAGCCCGTACAGCACGGTTCCGTCCGGGTGCAGGCGGATCATCCGGTTCTTAACGGTGACGCCGTGCAGGAAGGACTTCTTGTCGTTCAGGAAGTAGGTGTCGGGCAGCCAGAGCTGGTCGGCCACGCGGTTGTCCAGCGTCAGGTTCAGGCTCATCTCGTTGTACGCCAGCCGCTTGTCCCGCCAGCTCTGCTGGAAATACATGGTGATGGTGTAGTCCTGGAGAGAGAGGAGAGGAGCACCGTGAGCTAATGCTAACACATGCTAATGCTAACACAGCCCCGTCGTAGGGTGGTGTAGTCCTGGAGAGAGAGGAGAGGAGCACCGTGAGCTAATGCTAACACATGCTAATGCTAACATAGCCCCGTCGTAGGGTGGTGAAGTCCTGGAGAGAGAGGAGAGGAGCACCGTGAGCTAATGCTAACACACGCTAATGCTAACACAGCCCCGTCGTAGGGTGGTGTAGTCCTGGAGAGAGAGGAGAGGAGCACCGTGAGCTAATGCTAACACATGCTAATGCTAACATAGCCCCGTCGTAGGGTGGTGAAGTCCTGGAGAGAGAGGAGAGGAGCACCGTGAGCTAATGCTAACACACGCTAATGCTAACATAGCCCCGTCGTAGGGTGGTGTAGTCCTGGAGAGAGAGGAGAGGAGCACCGTGAGCTAATGCTAACACACACTAATGCTAACATAGCCCCGTCGTAGGGTGGTGTAGTCCTGGAGAGAGAGGAGAGGAGCACCGTGAGCTAATGCTAACACATGCTAATGCTAACACAGCCCCGTCGTAGGGTGGTGTAGTCCTGGAGGGAGAGGAGAGGGGCACCGTGAGCTAATGCTAACACATGCTAATGCTAACATAACCCTGTCATAGGGGGGTGTAGTCCTGGAGATAGAGGAGAGGAGCACCGTGAGCTAATGCTAACACATGCTAATGCTAACATAGCCCCGTCGTAGGGTGCTGTAGTCCTGGAGGGAGAGGAGAGGGGCACCGTGAGCTAATGCTAACACATGCTAATGCTAACATAGCCCCGTCGTATCGGCTGGTGTAATCCTGGAAAGAGGAGAGAGGAGCAGCATGAGCTAATGCTAACACAGATTGATCTAATGCTAATACATGGTGATGGTGTAGTCCTGGAGAGATGGGAGAGGAGCACAGTGACCTGATGCTAATGCTAACATAGCCCCGTCGTATCGGGTGGTGTAGACCTGGAGAGAGGAGCAGCATGAGCTAATGCTAACATAGCCCAGTCAGATCGGGTGGTGTAGACCTGGGGAGAGGAGCAGCATGAGCTAATGCTAACATAGCCCAGTCAGATCGGGTGGTGTAGACCTGGAGAGAGGAGCAGCATGAGCCAATGCTAACATAGCCCAGTCAGATCGGGTGGTGTAGCGTACAGCGCTAACTGAGCTAATGTAATACTAACAAAGCCCGTCGTATCGGGTGGTGTAAGTTACTGCGCTAACTGAGCTAATGCTAACACAACCCCGTCAGATCGGGTGGTGTAGGGTACAGCGCTATATGTTTCTTTATTTGATCATATCCTTGTCTTCTACTTAGGAGAATGAAAAATATAAATAAATCTCTCAATGAAACCTTGCAGATCCAAACCGAGCAGATGACAAAGAAGAGGGAAAATATCAGTTTGGGAGGAAGGACTCGTTATAATTCCTGTTTCCCCAGATAAAAGCAGTCCTAAAATTAGTTGTTTTCATAGATGGCACGTATTTATAATGTTATTTTTTCCTCGATAAAAGCAGCACAGAAGTCCAATAGAACTGAGTTCTTATGACGTGTTCTTGTACATCCAGTCTTATAGTTGTGGACTGCTAAGTGGAGTGAGGAAATGTGAGTTATTCAGCTAGACATAAAATGACCTACATATCTCATATCACAGTCTTGTCTTGTCCTATTAAAGGCGTATCCCATACAAACACCACACACACACCCATGAGGCACTAGACCCTGCTTCTTCACCTTAAATACTCAAACATACATATTCCCATGCTGATTTATATTGTAATGTTTACAAAATTAAATTTAAAAATATTTATTTTACATTTACGTACTAAATAGTAGAATTTATATTAACGCTGGAGTTGGTGTGGTTTTCGGGTGTTAAGATCAAAGTTGATTAATGTAATGTAAATGTATTTGTCAAGCACATTTAAAAAACAACAACAGTTGGCCAAAGTGCAAAAAATATATTCAATGTATTTAACAAAATATTGAAACAATAAAGTCAAGCTAATGCTTGCGTGTGGGTGTGGAAAAGGGGAAGGCTACCCACTCACCATGTTGACTTCGGATATCGAGTCGATGCTGGCGATGTTGATGCTCATTCCTACGATCACTGGAAGACCTAAAAGAGGGCAGGCAGAAGAAGAGCAGAGAGTGGTTACCAATACATCCTCAACTCTCCTACATTCAGGGAAAGACCTTGAATAACACTGGTCCAAACAACTAACCATGCTAATATCAAAGCTAAGTGGCTAACCCAAATCTAACAGAACATACATAGAACATACATACATTTACAAAATGTATCCACAAACAAAAGGGATCATTCTTTTACATTTAGAAACATCGGACAACCAGTTGGCAATTTGATCCGTTGATTCAAACAAAAGAGCTTTTTGTTGAAAAGAAGCAACATTTGATTGGAAGAAAATATATGGAACCGGCCTTGAACTGCAGTGGAAATTAAAGAGAGAGATCGTCAGCTAAAAGCCATCATGTCGACACGTAGAAGACTTTTCTCCATAAACTGCTACAACAGTGTTTCGGCGTACAGCTGTGCGTTTCATCCATCCTGTCCTGGAGGAGATGGGAGCCAGCGGGGGCCATCCTGTTCTAGGCCAACATACACCCAGCCCCCCCTCTTCACTCAGCCCGCATGTAAGAGCATCCCGCTAATTCAGTCACGGGGACGGAGTTAGCAGCGAGTCAAGCGATGTCAGGCCCAGGGGGGTGGGGGGGGGGGGGGGGTGAGGGGGGGGGGCGGCGGTCTCACCGCGGGCGAGGTGGCGTCCGACCCCCCTGAACTCTGAGCGCGTGCAGATCTCCACGCCGTCAATCCTCACATCATCACCGTTACCGCCCGCCGCCTGGCACCGGGCCAAGGAAAAGACAAGTTGCGGCAAATATTCCAATCTCTGGAGGAAGGTCACCACCCGCCTCCGCCCCCCCCCACCCATCCATCTCCCACCTCCTCGGTGTCACCGCCGGGAAACGGACTAATAAATAAGGGCATGCTGTGGTCCCGGGCCGGCACCCGCTGGGCAGGGAGCAGATCCATCACCGCGATGAGCACTTATCACTTAGAAAGCCCCGTCACTGAGACAATGCTTCATTCAGACGACTGCTGTTGTTGTGGGCGTACGTACACACCGCCTCGCATGTCGTCCCAGCATGCATTAGGGCCGGGAGAATGCTCTTCTGTCAGAGCATAAATCCAGATCGTCCTCATGGCCAGCGAGCCAATAGGACGGTTCTACCATGCGTACGTTTCAGGACCTTTTAAACTCTGCTTTGGTCACGGACCACCTAGTACACGTGCTAGGAACACTCCCTCACAGGGTGATACTGTACGCTACTCCTCAGCTAACCGGGGTTCATATAAAGCGACTTACAGCTAATTCAGACATAGGTACGAGGGAACTAGGAGGTAAAGGTAGAAAGGGGACATTGGGGATCGAACCCTGAACCTTTCCCCTGTGAGTCAAACCCCCTCACTAGGCGATCGGAGACTATCCAGTCTGCGACCATATTCATCCAGCATCCATCTTAGTGGTCATTAGGGCGGAGTGGGAGAGCCTTCTAGAATGTTTGGAATCCACGACGACTCAATCGAACATGTTTAGCTCTGCGTTCGTTCCATTTCTGACCCAGGCAGCATTTAAAACCTGTTTCAGTTGAGTTGCCATGGTTTTCCCCCCGAAGGTTCTAGAAGGTTCCCCCTGCCGCTGGGAGGATGAGGTCTGTGGTCTCCTGTGTCCTCAGGAGGTCTGTGGTCTCCTGTGTCCTTCAGGAGGTCCGTGGTCTCCTGTGTCCTTCAGGAGGTCTGTGGTCTCCTGTGTCCTTCAGGAGGTCTGTGGTCTCCTGTCTCCTTCAGGAGGTCTGTGGTCTCCTGTCTCCTTCAGGAGGTCTGTGGTCTCCTGTCTCCTTCAGGAGGTCCGTGGTCCCCTGTCTCCTTCAGGAGGTCCGTGGTCTCCTGTGTCCTTCAGGAGGTCCGTGGTCTCCTGTCTCCTTCAGGAGGTCCGTGGTCTCCTGTGTCCTTCAGGAGGTCTGTGGTCTCCTGTCTCCTTCAGGAGGTCCGTGGTCTCCTGTCTCCTTAAGGAGACAGCGAGCTGTGGAGCTCTCCATACGGGCGGCGTGGACCAGGTTCCAGCGACTCTGGAGGAAGGCGGTTATGGTGCAACGGCCTGAAACCCCTCCCTCCCTCCCTCCCTCCCCCCTCTCCCCCTCAAACAGAGAGGGACCCGAGGTCGTGCAGAGGTCCACACGACACTGGCACTTCATCACTAATGTAGGGCAGAACTTCCCCCCCCCCCTCCCCCCGCTCTCCTCTCACATGACACCACAACCGTCCAGCTACACACTTCCTCCTCGGCCCGACATCACTTCCTCTCTCGCCCGGCAGCGGCACTATGGATATGCGTGTGAGGCTCGTCCGATGAGGATGTATTATGCATGCCGGCCGCCAGATTATGCTCGGTGACATTTGCCCCGTCTCCCTGGATCGGGGGGAGGGCACCCAGGGTATTTATACCCCTCGGGGGAGAGGAGGCTCTGTGCTGCTGACCTTTGACCTGCACATTATCGTTATTCTGATTTTTCCGTTTCTAATCTTATTTATTGTATTTGTCTCAGACCTTTTCTTGGGTACTCCTGAAGACAAATCTAAGACATTACTATTTTAATTTTTTTTATAATATGATATCACTGTATCGTTGCATTAATATAATGATTATTATGATAATAAGTCCTCAGACCTCCCAGGACAGCAGAGATTATTTCATATCAACATAACTGTATTGTCATTTGTACTCTGAATGGCGCGGTCGCTCGTAATGGCGCCGTTCAATAAGCCACTGGCAGCAGCTCTGAGGGTAGATAGACCCGCTGGGCCTGCGTCTGGAGGAGAAAGGTTAGGAATTAGCATATTCCTCTCCCATCATTTGCATATCATTGCATATAAAACCCTGAAGGGTTTAAGGTCGCAGAAGCTCCGCCCCTTCAGCGCAGAGCGGCGGTGGTCCTATGAGGGAGACATCTGCACGCGGACGTCACGAGACAAACGCCCGCCCACCTCGCTGCCAACCTCGTCACAGAGTGGTGACATCACCAACATCCCATCGGAGAAGGACTCCGTGGCTGTCTGAAGCACCAGGTGTCCCCTTCCTGAATCCTACGCTGTCCAGAGCCGGCGTGGTCGTGGTGGGACAGACGGGAGGCGATGCAGGAGCCGCTCAGAGCAGACGAGGGACAGAACGGGAACATGGGACATGGCGGTGTTCGGTACGACATGGCTCTGGGAACACTCTAGCCCCCCGACTCCTCGGCCCGGTTTCATCAGCGACTTCCTCCCACCCCCGCTCCCGCTCTTACAGTATTGATCGAGGAGGCCGGGGGGCCGGGGGGGGGTCCGGGGGGGGCCGGCCTCAGACCCACTGCCTCCATTAGGGCGCCTCCAAGCTTGGCCTCACTCTGGACTCCAAACTACCAGCGAGCGCACAGACCTTGACTGAAAGCCTTGGTCCTTCCACCGACGCCGCCTGCTACAATAAATGCCCTTCAGTGTTTCCATATTCCCTGACCCATCACTTTCTCAAATAAAAAATAGAAAGAACCATCACAAAAAAAAAATGTGAGACCATTTTCCAGCACCCCGTGAAAGCAACCAGAAACAGTTTCCCCCAGAGATGTCAAAGTACATTCGTTCACGAGATGAAAACAGAACGCGGAGAAAGTCCCTCTCTCCCTCCATCCCCCCTCTCTCTCTCTCTCTCTCTCTCTCTCTCCCTCTCCCTCTCGCTCCCTCTCTCTCTCTCTCCCTCTCTCTCTCTCCCTCTCTCTATTGCTTTCTATTTCTCCAGCTCTGCATATTTTGACCCGGCTTCAGTGAAACAGAGGAATCCACTTTGTCACTATACAGCCTCCGAGAGTAAAACCATTACCCGCGACCGCGCTTCACAAGACGGGGAAAGGGGGAAAATACGACACTTCAGCAAAAGCACATTGAAGTAGTCTCCTGTCAATTTGGCCTAACTTAAAACACGCTGTAGAGGCAAGAATTTAAAAGGAAACCACCGCATTCGGCACAAACAGCTAACCCGCGACGGACAGAGAGTGATGCTGCCGGCGTTGTATCAGCGTTATTGAACGATAACTCAAAAGCAGGACAAGATTGTTCGCTGTGCGACGATGGCAAAAATAAAAAACTGGTGGCGTTTGGCCGTGTTCCTACAGAGGTACGTCTCCTCACGCCAGCCGACACACGGCGTAGCGCCCTGTTGATCACGCCATGCCCTCGATTCAGTCGACTCAAATGTAGTGGGCCCCCCCCCACACACACACACACACACACACACACACACACACACACACACACACACACACACACACACACACACACACACACACACACACACACACACACACACACACACACACAGACGAAAACCTTCTGATAATCAACTCATTGCTTAGCAACAGTGGTTCCATAGCAACTGTGGAGTATTTTCTGTGCTCTCCCTGTTCAGCAGCACGGTGTGCTGGCTTCAGCCGGTCTGTGTCCACATTAGGTTTTTTTAAACGCTACGGTATGATTTCTGTTGAGATATCTTTATGGGAGACAAAAAAAACGCATTGGATGAACCAACTTGCTGTCTCACACTACATGCCGTAAATAACCCCTCACCACCATTTCCTCCATCATCACCACGTCACCAAAGTGGTGGGGGGAAGGGGGCTGCTTTGATTTTCTTTGTGTTGTGTTTGTGTTTGCTTTCGGTCGATCCCACATCCTTTAAACTCCCGCTCCACGTCTGTGGAGGGCGATTATAGTGGAAATGGGACGTTTAGATTATACATTTACTGTGATTCTACTCTCATTTATTAAACAGTGGGCAGAGAAGACACAAAGGTCTTAAGAACAGAGTAGAGACAAAGGTCTGAAGAACACAGAGACGCACTTGACGAACCACCAGAAAGCTAACCTCAATAGAAACACTAGTTTAAACCCTGATAGAAACACTAGTCTAAACCCTGATGGAAACACTAGTTTAACCCTGATGGAAACACTAGTTTAAACCCTGATGGAGACACTAGTCTAAACCCTGATAGAAACACTAGTTTAAACCCTGATGGAGACACTAGTCTGAGCCCTGATAGAAACACTAGTCTGAGCCCTGATAGAAGCACTAGTATGAGCCCTGATAGAAGCACTAGTCTGAGCCCTGATAGAAGCACTAGTCTGAGCCCTGATAGAAGCACTAGTCTGAGCCCTGATAGAAGCACTAGTCTGAGCCCTGATAGAAGCACTAGTCTGAGCCCTGATAGAAGCACTAGTATGAGCCCTGATAGAAGCACTAGTCTGAGCCCTGATAGAAGCACTAGTCTGAGCCCTGATAGAAGCACTAGTCTGAGCCCTGATAGAAGCACTAGTCTGAGCCCTGATAGAAGCACTAGTCTGAGCCCTGATAGAAGCACTAGTTGGCGCCGGGGCATGTCTTGGCGTACATGTGTACCTCATCCCGCCCATGGATAAGAAACAGAGAGCAGGACAATAACCTGAAGGAATAACAGAGACACTCTTTTGGTTACAGAACAAAGAGATACTCCCGCTGACGTTGGCTGTTTTTAAGGAAAGGAACACGCAAAGAGAGCAAACAGCTAAAAGGACGTAGTTAATTAGTGATATGAATTGAATAGTAAAAATAATCATAATAACAACATTGTTAAGATGCCTCACGTGTAATGACTATAAATCCTTCCGGTAATGAATCATCTGTTTCATTCCAAGAGTCTATTGTGGTGGAGGAGCATTGATCAATGGATGCTGCAGGCCGCCTGACACTTTCATGTAAGACACTGAAACACTCCCAAATGGAAACAATAAATCACCCGCAAACCTATTCATCTGTGGAGAATATGACATATTGTGATGGAATAACTGTTTACCGGATGCTGTTTATACATAAAATACACGCTCATGAATATTTATAATCTATACCAGATCAAGGAACACTTTCTGTTCTACTTTGCAGAAGAGCGTTGTTGGAGCGTGGCTCCACTCATGGAAATGGACCGTTTCTAACATGCCAGGTCTGCTGAAAAACGCTGCTTCTGTGGCCAATATTTGCCCCCCCCCCCCCTATGAATTCTTTAGTCCAGAGCCGTACACACCCCCCCTCTCCGGCCGTATGTTCCCGCTCCTATATCGGTCGTAATGTATGGAGCTCAGAGTGCTTTCTGCAAACAGCAGAACTCACTCATGCCAAAGTTCCTGTGCAACCATTTGTATCAAAAGGCTTCCAGGTTTCCATTTTCTCCTCTTTTCATCGTTCCATTTTTGCGCCACAGTTATGAATTTGTTATGAAGGACACTGCCGAGTGTTTCCACGCACCACGCCCGTCCTGATAGTTTTTAGTCGACTGCCGTGGAGCCGTGATGGATGGAAGAATGACCCACAAAGAGCGGAAGAGCGCTGGTCCCACCGACCCAACGAAGCAGCCGTACCGCGAGCAGCGACCCTGGTGGGATTAGACGCCTTTATCCATGAGACCTCCTGCGTCTCACCTGGAGACGCAGGAGGGCTGGGAGCAGTTGGGGGCTGGGGGACATTACCTTAGACCAAACCCGAGACTTTATTCTCCCAAAAGCAGAAGAAAGCCCTCCATTACACGTCTGAAGAGCTCTCTGAGTTTGTCCGGGTTGAATATGGGTCCATTCTTGTATCGGTTTGTATTTCCCATTTTGTGGCTTCAAGATGGCCGCCTGCCAGGTTGAAGGTTGGACCACAGCGAGCGCGTCAGAGGAGATGGAGTTCAGCGACAAACCGAGAATCCCAGGATGTCTGGTTCCTCCATTATGGGTTCTAAAGGCCCGTAATGTTCCCCAAACCGCCGACTCTCCTGCACTACCCTCTAGAGCGACGTCTGCTGGTCCAACATTTACACGGAGTAGAGAGGAAAAGTAGTCTTAAAAAAGGGTTTGGGAAACATAGAAAACACCTCAAATGAACCATAATGATTTGGATCCTCAGGAACCGAAAACCCAAATAATCCAAACAATAGCGTACGAGAATCATCTTCTCCTTAGATTTGACTTTGTGCCAGTCAAAGGACTTCAGGACAGAGATGCTAACTAACTAGTTAGCATCGAAATAGTTTAGCACCAAAAGTTGTGACGCTTTATAATCAAAGTGACTCACACTGAATTCACAAACAGATCATGAACATTCTGAGGAATGCCTACAGGAAGGTTACGGACATTAAGGACCTGAACCTCAACTATCCTATCCTAACAGTAACTGTGGCGGTGATAGTATAGTCAGAGTATAGTAACAGTAGTAGTAATATTGGTAGTAATAGTTTAGTCACAGTATAGTAACAGTAGTAGTAATAATGGTCGTAATAGTCCCAGTGTAGTAACAGCAGTAGTAATATCAGTAGTCATAGTATAGTCCCAGTATAGTAACAGCAAAGTAATATTGGTACTAGTAATAGTATTGTCCCAGTATGGTAAAAGTAGTAGTAATATTGGTAGTATTAGTATAGTCCCAGTATAGTAACAGTAGTAGTAATATTGGTAGTAATAGTAATAGTTTAGTTAAAGTAACGGCAACAGTAATAGTATATTAGTAGTAATATATTAACAGTAAAAGTAATATAGATAGTAATAATAGTCATATTAAAGTCATAGTCGTCATTATGGTATTAGAAATGATAGTAAAGGTAATGGAGATAGTACTAGTATTAGTAATAGTTGTATTAGTAATAGGGATAGTAAAAGTATTAGCAATAGTAGCATGGATGGTCATCGTATGAGCAATAGTTGTAGTAATGAGGTAATAGTAGCTGCAGTAACAGTATTAGTAATAGTAATATTAATAGTATTAGTAATAGTTAAGCTGATCAGTCCATCATCCACTTGCGATGTCGCAAAATGATGGATTGTGAAATGGCCGCTTCAAAGCTGGACATGATGAGGAGAGGAGATTCCCACCATTCAATGGATTTATCACCATGACATGAGCCGTCCTTAGAGATAGCCCTAATGCTGTGCAACACACGTGTATACATATATATCTAAAGCATGGGGTTCAGTCATGTGGGGGTTCCTCCTGGCGCCACGGTCGTTTGTCAGCGGGACGCGAGCGGACGCCGGATCCTTGTTTATCTATCGGCGCCACGGCGACGCCCTGCCCTTGGTCCCCCCCCCGCCCCCCCCCCCCCCCGCTGTCAAGGACACGCCTCTCATCAATCACTCAGCCGCCGAGGACCGGAGGATGGGGGGTGAGGGTGAGGGTGAGGGGAGGGAGAGGGTGAGGGTGAGGGGAGGGAGAGGGTGAGGGGAGGGAGAGGGTGAGGGTGAGGGGAAGGTTGGAGGGTGTAGGTGAGGTGAGGGAGAGGGTGAGGGTGAGGGGAGGGAGAGGGTGAGGGTGAGGGTGAGGGTAGGGAGAGGGTGAGGGTGAGGGGAGGGAGAGGGTGAGGCGAGGGTGAGGGGAGGGTGACGCTGGACACCAAGTTTTTTTTACGTGTACTTTGCATTCTGTTTTATCCTATCAGAGGTTCTCTTGTGTCTGTGTGGGGGGAGGGGGTAAACACCGGTCTGCATGAGGAGACGAGGCCTGTGCCATGGGCTGCACCCCCCCACCGACTGCCCCCCCCCCACCCGCTGCACCCCGTCACCCACTGCCCCCCCCACCCACTGCCCCCCCCCCCACCCCCACCTCAGACCACACCCTTCATTTAATCTGAACAGAGGACCTGAGTGGGGAGAGGAGTGGCCGCCTTCAGCTGTTTTCTCTCTTCTCTGCGCTCATAAATCTCTCCGTCGCCACGGCGACCGCCTCCATGCGGCCCGCCGTCCGTAAACTCCGCCCTCCATCCTCCGCCCTCCATCCTCCACCCTCTATTCCTCCACCCTCTATCCTCCACCCTCTATCCTCCACCCTCCATCCTCCACCCTCTATCCTCCAGCCTCTATCCTCCACCCTCTATCCTCTACCCTCCACCCTCTATCCTCCACCCTCTATCCTCTATCCTCCACCCTCCATCCTCTATCCTCCACCCTCTATCCTCCATCCTCCACCCTCTATCCTCCAGCCTCTATCCTCCACCCTCTATCCTCCACCCTCCACCCTCTATCCTCCACCCTCTATCCTCTATCCTCCAACCTCTATCCTCCACCCTCTATCCTCTATCCTCCACCCTCTATCCTCCACCCTTTATCCTCTATCCTCCATCCTCCACCCTCTATCCTCCAGCCTCTATCCTCCACCCTCTATCCTCCACCCTCTATCCTCCACCCTCTATCCTCTACCCTCCACCCTCTATCCTCTATCCTCCACCCTCTATCCTCTATCCTCCACCCTCTATCCTCTATCCTCCACCCTCTATCCTCCACCCTTTATCCTCTATCCTCCACCCTCTATCCTCCATCCTCCACCCTCTATCCTCCAGCCTCTATCCTCCACCCTCTATCCTCCACCCTCTATCCTCCACCCTCTATCCTCCACCCTCTATCCTCCACCCTCTATCACTGCCTGGAATCAACCAAGGTGGAGCCGAAATTCAAGTGAACCGCCCAAACCATCGGGGGACATAATTCCAGAAGGTCCATCCACTTGACGTAGTTTCCTCCCTACATCAGCTACGTCCTTACCCTACATCAGCTACGTCCTTACCCTACATCAGCTACGTCCTCTCTCCCAGTGGCTCCGTTCTGTGGTGACTGGTTTCCACCCTACATCAGCTACGTCCTCTCTCCCAGTGGCTCCGTTCTTTGGTGACTGGTTTCCACCCTACATCAGCTATGTCCTCTCTCCCAGTAGCTCCGTTCTTTGGTGACTGGTTTCCACCCTACATCAGCTACGTCCTCTCTCCCAGTAGCTCCGTTCTGTGGTGACTGGTTTCCACCCTACATCAGCTACGTCCTCTCTCCCAGTAGCTCCGTTCTGTGGTGACTGGTTTCCACCCTACATCAGCTACGTCCTCTCTCCCAGTAGCTCCGTTCTGTGGTGACTGGTTTCCACCCGCTGCTCCATCGCCGTGTCGTTAGAACTGGCCCGCGGGCGCAGCTGGGTCTATGGCTGAGGGGGGGGGGGCTGGGAGTACCAGTGAGAGGGGAGGTGTGAGCCAGGTCACCCGTCACGCGGCGCCTGGCACTACTCCACCACCCAGCGAGGGCGCTCTGGGCGGCGTGGGGATCAGGTGGTCGCTGGGCGGCGCTCACGGCCCACGCCGTCTCTGGCTCCGCCCCCTATAGGGGGGGGCCCGGTAGAGGAGGTGTTTCAGTGGAAGTAAAGGAACTGAAAGGACGCGCTTGGTTCTGTGGAATATGGTTGCGTGTTTCACAGAGTGGGTCGTCTGTAGACCTCGTGAAGTTGGTGTTTTCTGGAACAGATGATCGCGTCGCTTGTGTCTCGCACCATCGGGCGAGTTATCGGAACACAATAACAGAATGTGCACACGACGCGAGAACATTCGAGAACTTCCCAATGCTGCGACTCAGTGCTGTGATTCACCGCCACCCCAGCGATATCTTCTCACACATCCCTCCTGCTATTGCACCTCTCCCTGTTTCCATTGCATGGGTGTCATGTTATTTAAATGCTCATTACAAGCTGTTTCAAACCCTATAGCGACCACACCAGAGATGGATGGATCCGTCTACCGGTTGTGATGTCACTAAAGCACTAACTTGTACATTCCGACGACCACCTATATCTTGGAAGCATAGCAGCATTGGCATGTCAGCAATAATGTCAAAGTAATCGTTCAGTGATTAATCGTGGCATGATTTATCATTATGGGGAACATGCTTATGTTCAGAACCGCCACAGCCTTTCTCATGCGAGACAAAACAAGTTCTCATTAGCCGAGGATACGGTGTATACACGTTGATTTAAGGGCTGATTATGGTCCCACGTTCACACTACACAAGGACCACGGAGGTGCTTCCACGCAGTCGTGAACCTGTTGGTTCTGAGTCGGGTTTTAGTGAGCGGACCAATCACAGCCCTCGCTGCTGCGTCACCTCGACGGAGGGTTAACGTATTGGGAGGCGCACGTCAGGGCCTTGCGGTGGACGCAAGGAGGGTCCGCGAGAACGTAACGGGTCCGTAACCCCCTTGCGTTGCGTGAACGTGGGACATCAGCCTTGTCAACGTGGGACAAATGACCTGAACTCTCTCTCCCCTCAACATGGTGGAGTATATATGGTCCATTCTGAATCTTTAGAAGAAAACACTTACTACTATACTGATAGATGAGCAATGTTTGCTACAGTCCACTGGGTAGGCTGCTAGACAGATCTATCTGTCACACATCTAGGTGAACACGCTCACTTGTGATGTCATAAGGGGCAGACTTCCAAAACGGCTTGTAACGGCTAATCACACCACACCTGGTGGCATGCCATGGGACCTTTAAGTCATTTGACGTTTCTTTATGTCTTAATCTATGTGGCTTTATTAAAAAATATTTTAAAACTGACTTTATACTACAGCATTCACCGCATTTTCTGCAGGAAATGCATTTTCTAGTTATTGTATAGTTTTTATATAGTCGAGTCTCGAGACTCAGAACGTAGGGCTGCCCTCAACTTGGACCAGTTAAGAACAATAGCTCTATGTTCTATGTTTTATACGCGCTATGGTATTGCTAACAACACGTTAGCATGTCACTGCTCTGCTCCGCCTGCTGCTACGTCCAGATTGAGCTCTTCCAAAGCCCCGTCCATCACGGGACCGATCGCCGTCTCCCCGAGACGCTCCACGCGCGGCGGCGGAGCTATATCTCATCCGATAACCTTTCTGAAGCACAAAGCGTATGCATGCGCACCGAGGGGATCCCACGGGGGCAGGCGCTCTCTCTGTTCCTCCCTCTGGTTCAGACGGGACAGAGCTCCTCCTGTCCGGAACAGACCGGCTCGTACGTCAGACACAACCCCATTGAGCATCTGCTACCCTCCATGGCTCACGTTCTCCTCGCTCCAAAGCGACAGAACTCAAAACCAAACAGGAGGAGGGTTAGGGGTACGGGGCGCCTCAACCTACAGGTAGACGGTGGACATTGGGGTTCGAACCCAGAGCCATCGGGCTGGGGGAGTCCACCCCCTCCCCGGTAGACCACCCAGCACCTCATGGTGGAACTCATCACAATGGGAATTGAGATGCATTTCCAGCGCTCTGAAACCATTACAAGAACACTCTGAAGCAATCATTGATTTATTTCAACTGCAGCGCGAGAGTTATTTAAGAGTGTAACTATGAAGCATGATGAGCCGTTCGCCGGAGCCCCGCCCGTCACTGCTGGCCCCGCCGGGCTCCGTCTCTCTCTGTACCTTAAAACGTTTCCACCTCGCTGTGGAATCGACCGCCGCAAATCACCTCCCGCCGTGATTTATGAGACGAGCGGACGCACGCGCGGCAGCATTACCCAGACCAGCACGCGCGGCAGCATTACCACGTCTGTGGAATGAATTTGATTTTCTCAACAGCTTTCCTCATCTGCGCCGTACAGAGTCCCTCGCATCAGACGTGTGCGTGTCCGTCGTTCCGGACGCACCTCAACAGGACACGGGGGAAATCGGGGAAAGAGGCGAACGTCGGCATGAACGTTTCCTCGGGATGAAATGTTCCAGGGGGGAATTTCCACTCCTAGTTCAAGCACAAGTCGGATTGATTAGCTACTGCTACTCTGCTAATGGCCGTATTGGTTGTGCTCGGCTTGTGATTAATCAACAATCACCGTAGTGACTATCTATCGGCTGCTATAGCAACCGCAGCATAGCCCAGAAACATGAATGTTAATAGCGCCACTTGGGGAACAGCATGTTTCACCAGGAGAGTGAGCAGAGTGTAAAGTGTTTAGAGAGATACTTTACGAGACAATAGTTGCAGCAGCATGCCCTCCATGCTGTCATCGACCCATTAACGACAGAGGCCCCGCCCTGCCGCCACATAAACCCTGATCGTTTGTGTTTCCCATCCATGAACTCCACGTCCTGGGAGCTGAACGAAGCAACAGGGGTGTGTTCAGAGCGTCCGTTATCCATCTCCACCTCCAGGCGGCTTAATGGTCGCCGCTCCGGACCGTAAAAGCCATCTCCGAGGTGGATGATGACAGCCGGGTCTAAACGGTGTCCTTCTGAGAGGACACCGGGGGTATGTGGTCGAGGACATGACTTACAGCCTGAATGGTCTCTCCCAACCCCCCCTCTGTGGAGCAGCCCGTCTCTAGCTCTTCCAACCTTTCCGGGCGGGGTTCTTCCCAGAGTCGATCCGATCCAAGCCGCGCTGTGCCCGGGGTCACCCATGGTACCGGCTGCCTTGCTCGATGGCCCCGGGGTAGGAATTGGCCGATTCCTCTCGTCCCCATTTCTCCTCAACCCAAGGGTCAGACGCGCCAACGGCCCCCGGGAACTTTAGAAGCCCCAATACCACCGAGCATAAGCTCATTCAAAATGTCTGCCAAGAAATCTCTCTCTCTCTCTCGCTCTCTCTCTCTCCGTCTCCCTCTCTCCCTCTCCCTCTCCCTCTCTCTCTCTCTCTCTCTCTCTCTCTCTCTCTCTCTCTCTCTCTCTCTCTCTCGTATTTGTCCGGTGGATCAGCAGGTCAATGAGAACATGGATCTGAGATCCAAGCTCATGGTCCCGCAAGCGTTCTAACGATGTGAACGCGTAACATCGTGTTTCTGTGTTTAACCCTTAGATTGTCTCTGGTTTACCTGTCCTTTGTTAAGTCGTTCTCCGAAATGGATATGTGTGACATGGGGACTGAGATGTAGCCATTGATCGTTGGATCGCATACTAACCAGTTTGAGCCCGGTCCAACAGAACCGCTGGGACCGGGCTCAAACTGAGCCTGGACCCGCTGTGGTTTCTGGACTCAGACGGTTTAAGGTGTCTGTAAGGCAGCCGATATCAGCTAGCAAGAACGCTGGGCGTCGGAGTACGACTTTCAATACAGGCTTAAGGTCAAAGACAGTTATCACTGGATGGAAACAACAGCTGCGTCTTAGAGTCTAGTCTTGGTGCGATGTTGGAGATATCTATATGGGATGAGAGGCGTCAAAAGACCTCTGTATTGGATTGTACGTCAGCAGTATTCAATTTTACAATTTTTATGATATTCACTATATAGAAGTAGCAACTTTGAACTGGCATGATTTACTTCAACTACAACATTGTTTATTAATCTGGAAAGCAATGGTCACTTCCTTTCAAACAAGCGTACATTAATGGTTTTTAGGTGTTTTTTAAAATTTGAGTAAAAGTTATTGTGGTGAATGTTATTTTATTACTTATTTACGAGATACCCGTGTCCAACAACTTTGAACTCCTAGCCCTCTCCCCCGCTTGAAGGACAGTGAAACGCACTTAGGGAAGTAGGCTAAAAGCTGCTAAACCAAACATACATCCGCGCGGAGGTGGAAGATATGGGAACTGGGAGAGGCCACTCTGTTCTGATGGTCACACTGGGGAATCCATCTACCCAGCACGGTGCACACGCAGATAGGAGGGGGTTCAGTTTGGACCACAACCTCCGTTCTCTTGATCCGCCTCTGTCAGTGGCGGTCCGTGAGACGAAGCCATTGCACTCACATTTGTTTTTAAACCTAATTATGCGTCTTTCCCACTAGTGAATCTGATGATTATTTAGATTCATGAGGATGAAGGGGTCTTGCATTCGGGCCACAAATCGCCGAATCAGCACCAGACACAGAACAAACACCACAATGATGCTCAGCACCAGACACAGAACAAACACCACAATGATGCTCTGCTCGTTTTACCTTTTCCCCATCTCGCCTCTACCAGTTTTACAGACCAGTTCAGTGCATTGGAGAGGCCACTGGTTTGACAGACCAGTTGAGCGCCAGGGAGCAGCCACTGGTTTTACAGACCAGTTCAGTGCCAGGGAGCAGCCACTGGTTTTACAGACCAGTTCAGTGCCAGGGAGCAGCCACTGGTTTTACAGACCAGTTCAGCCCCTGGGGGCAGCCACTGGTTTTGCTCTGGTGTTTTTATCCCCCCTGATCAATATTTATGACTCGGACCATTTATAGAACCGCCTTTTAATTGGATCAACAGCGACTATCGGGAATATTTTGACAGACAACGAAACAAACCAATCCGATGCCGGCGTGACCCCGGGGTCAGATCGTTAGCAGAATCATTAACCCCCGACTTAAAACGGGATTATGGCGTTATTGCCATCGATTCAGCGCCGGGCGGAACACGGCGACAACAACCCGACGACACCCCAGCGTCTCAGCGGGCCGAGAGAGGAGAAGCCTCCACGCCTCAGGGGCCCCACTCCCCCCAGGGGCCCCGCTCCCCCCAGGGGCCCCGCTCCCCCCAGGGGCCCCGTTCACCCAGGGGCCCCTTTCACCCAGGGGCCCCGCTCCCCCCAGGGGCCCCGTTCACCCCAGGGGCCCCGCTCCCCCCAGGGGCCCCGTTCACCCCAGGGGCCCCGCTCCCCCCAGGGGCCCCTCTCACCTAGGGGCCCCGCTCCCCCCAGGGGCCCCGCTCCCCCCAGGGGCCCCGTTCACCCCAGGGGCCCCTGGGTGAGAGGGACCCCTGGGGTGAACGGGGCCTCTCAGGGGCCCGGCCAACGCCTCCTCCACGCAGACACCGCCACCTCCTACAGTAATGCTATGAGGAGCACCTCAGAAGATGTGGGGCTGTGCAGCGCCCCGTCCCGGCCCGGCCCCGGCCCCGACCCAGCCCCGGCCCCGGCGCAGGGCCAGGGCCGGGTCTGCCCTCCCAGCTCCTCCCCTCTCCAGACGGGAGGGGGGAGCTGAGTCGGGGGGTTCTGTTGGAGCTGCTCCTCTGAACGGGTCTCAGCCCACCCTGGGAGGGGTCTGTATTGAACGCACCTAGATGACCCGAGGGAAGTTCTTCCTTCTTGGATATCGGAGTGTATTTTAGAGTATGTTAGCGATGGATACTAGAGGTTCCTTAGTCAGAGTTGAACACCTCTGTTGACCGTAAACACTGTAGTAGCAGCACGTACAAAAGAGGAGATCCAACCTGACACAAAGACCTACTCCCTGAACTATGAATTACTGCCCATTATAATTAACCATTGCCAAACAATGGATAGGTAGCATAGAAGACATATACAAATTAGCAATCATATATTACAGAGCACTGTTTTCCATTTAATGGGGGGAAATAAGCTGCATAAAACCATTTGAAACCAGACGATTCCTAAAAGTGACTTTCATTATTTAAAAAGAATCCATCCAGTCTCCCGGGTCCCACTCTGCAGTAGGTCTCCGTGTAAGGCTCCGCCTCCTGGAGGAGGTCTCTGTGTGAGGCTCCTCCTCCCGGAGGAGGTCTCTGTGTGTGAGGCTCCTCCTCCTGTAGGAGGTCTCTGTGTGTGAGGCTCCTCCTCCTCTAGGGGGTCTCTCTGTGTGAGGCTCCTCCTCCTGTAGGTGGTCTCTGTGTGTGAGGCTCAGCCTCCTATAGGAGGTCTGTGTGTGAGGCTCCTCCTCCTGTAGGAGGTCTCTGTGTGAGGCTCCTCCTCCCGGAGGAGGTCTCTGTGTGTGAGGCTCCTCCTCCTGTAGGAGGTCTCTGTGTGTGAGGCTCAGCCTCCTATAGGAGGTCTGTGTGTGAGGCTCCTCCTCCTGTAGGAGGTCTCTGTGTGAGGCTCCTCCTCCTCTAGGAGGTCTCTGTGTGAGGCTCCTCCTCCTGTAGGAGGTGTCTGTGTGTGAGGCTCCTCCTCCTCTTGGAGGTCTCTCTGTGTGAGGCTCCTCCTCCTGTAGGAGGTCTCTGTGTGTGAGGCTCAGCCTCCTATAGGAGGTCTTTGTGTGAGGCTCCTCCTCCTGTAGGAGGTCTCTGTGTGTGAGGCTCCTCCTCCTGTAGGAGGTCTCTGTGTGTGAGGCTCCTCCTCCTTTAGGAGGTCTTTGTGTGTGAGGCTCCTCCTCCTGGAGGCAGTCTCTGTGTGTGAGGCTCCTCCTCCTCACGGTGAGAACCCCCAGACCTCCCAGCCCTCCGTTACACCCAGGACACACACGAGCCGACCATCGTCACCCCCGGTCTGAGAGCTCTGCCTCTCCCTCCTCACCCCCCTCCCCCCCCTCCCCCCCGGTCTAAGAGCTCTGCCTCTCCTCCCTCACCCCCTCCTCCCCCCCGGTCTGAGAGCTCTGCCTCTCCTCCCTCACCCCCTCCCACCCACCCCCCCCCCCGGTCTGAGAGCTCTGCCTCTCCTCCATCACCCCCTCCCCACCCCCCCGGTCTGAGAGCTCTGCCTCTCCTCCCTCACCCCCTCCCTGAGCCGTGAGTCATAACCCTCTCCCCGCTAACCCCCCCCCACATCATCAATACACCGGGATGTGATTTAAGCAACGACGACAGCAACAGGGCAGAGACGGCGCTTCTGAACGTACCTCCGAAATCAGGCCTGAGACGGATGTCATATCCCTTCAGCAGTTTGTCCACGGTTGTCTTGGCAACAGACATTCCTGTGTTTCCAGTGGAGGTGCTGGGGAGGGAAGGCATGACAGTTAGCCATTTTATCCGGAAAACACAATCAAACAGAATGGGGTCGGATCACACGAGGACTCCTGTGCTGAGAATCCCGGAGTCTCTGTTCTGTACCTTCTGCCGTATTGTCTGGTTGTAACCCGGTCGACTAGCAGCTGAACCGCTCGGTTTAGGGGAGACACACGGTTGTGATTCACCGAGACATTATAAGGCGTGCAGTTTAATGCTATCTGTCCATCGTTTCACCATGTCAGTCGTCACGTTAATATGCAACGCATGTGGGTGAATTTATTTAATTAATAATCACATTAGGAAGATGATGGATGAGGCTCCATTTCCAAGAGGAACTATATATATGTTATAAATATTAATAAAATAACGACCACTTGATATAGGTGCGAGTGAGAGAGAGAGAGAGAGAGAGAGAGAGAGAGAGAGAGAGAGAGAGAGAGAGAGAGAGAGAGAGAGAGAGAGAGAGAGAGAGAGAAATAACAACTGTGGCACCTTTAACACCGGCACAGAGAACCCCCCCCCCTTACTCAAACACTCACACATACACACACTAGGCCTACACACAAACACCCCCCCCCCCCCCACGCACACACACACACACACACATCTATAGTGTGCAGTGTGTGTGTGTGTGTGTGTGTGTGTGTGTGTGTGTGTGTGTGTGTGTGTGTGTGTGTGTGTGTGTGTGTGTGTGTGTGTGTGTGTGTGTGAAGGGCGGAGAAACGCGTGTCACTTCACATCACAGCCCCCACCGCCGCGGCCCTTGACGTCCGTCCAGGTGCCGGAGCGGCTGGTCACGCCGCCCAATCTCGAGCCTTTCAAGGCAGCGGTCGGCCTCCGGTACACCTGTAGCGCTGATTGGACGCCCAGCGTGGGGCCGGGGAGGCGGAGTCCTGCCCCGGCGACGGGGTTTAACGATACCGCGGGTCGGAACACGACCACCACGGCTCAGAAACACGATATCCCGGCTACATCCGTGAACCGACACCGACACGCACGTCACGAACACGTGTAGGCCGACACGTCTCGATGAAACGGTATTGGTGATCGGGAGAGCCAATGGAAGGGCCCCGTGGAGTCGGTTGACAGGTGTCAGACGTGGGTTGATTAGTCCACTAAAGGTACAGATGAAAACATCACGTGGGTAGCCCATTAGACCAAGCGGAGGCCACCCTGTGAACTGGTTCCCATTAAGCCCCCAGTACGCTGCTAGCCTTGGTCAGGCCTATTTGTTGAAAGATCTATTCAGCCCAGTGGTGCTGCTTGCGAGGAGGCCTGATTGGAGACATGTGTTCATATGACCAGCGTCTGTGCGTTGAGCCCTTAACGTCCAGGATGGGGAGCAGAGGTTCTGTTGAGCTCCTCGGCCTCCGAGCAGCTCGGATCAACCGAGAGCCGTGTCGGATCACACGTTCGATTCGTCATCGTTTGATTTGCTAATTGATTGGTTGATTAATTTCTGATTGATTGATTGGATTCAGACGCTGGCGCCACGGTGACACTTGCAGTCAACAGATTGTCTGCGTTGGATTTGTGATGAAGGCGTCAATATTCGAGGTCGAAAATCGCCTACATTGTGTGAAGATATAAACGCGTTCATATGTAGTATACATATATATCTCCATTTTGTTATCTAGAGGAGGTTAGGCTGGATGATGTGCACGCGCATGTTTTTACGCTCGCTCGCGTCACATCGGAGCCTAAACGTGCACTCGTGTGAATCATTACTCAATGTACCATCTTATAGTACATGACCATCTTATAGTATATAACCAAGTTATAGTGCATTAACATCTTATAGTGCATGACCATGTTGAAGTATATAACCATGGTATAGTGCATAAACATGTTATAGGGCATTACCATCTTATAGTACATGGCCATGTTATAGTATATAACCTGGATAGTGCATTAGGATGTTATAGAACATCAACATGTTATAGTACATGACCATGTCATATTGCATTACCATGTTATAGTGCATTACCATCTGATGTTATAATGTTCATTACCATGTTATAGTACATGGCCATGTTATAGTGCATTACCATGTTATAGTACATGGCCATGTTATAGTGCATTAGCCTACAATCTTATTGTAGTGTTAAAATGTTATACTATATTACCATGTTATAGTAAAGGACCATGTTATATTATATGTTATAGTACCATGTTATAGTACATGACCATGTTATATTATATCGACATGTTATAGTGCCATCTTCTAGTACACGGAGTGTATTTGGACTCGAGCAATTCGCCTGATTGTGTTTCATCATGAATGCATCAGTTTGGTTCTCGGTTGGATCCTGAGTGTTTTTTGTCTTACCTTGGAACG